>NW_024423453.1:22942477-22975747 GCF_017311325.1 Ursus maritimus | reverse complement strand
ACACACACACACACACACACACACACACACACACACACACACACATTCATTTGGAAAACTTTGCTATTGCAAAAAGTATACAACCATAAGAAACTATATTTTGGAACAGAGTTGTTTGAGCTGTTAAAGTTTATACTAATATCAGCCTTTAACCATCAAAAAGTGTACTTCAGAAAGAAAATAAAGATTTGAAAGCATTTGATTTCTATCATGTGAATGAAAACAAGGTAGCAATAGTCCAGACTCTTGAAAATTGATAAGATTTAGTAGAAACATCAGAATCCAGTGCATATGATATTAATGTCTTAAATTGCACCTTTGTCAATCTCAATAAATTATTTGCCTTTAAAGTTTAGAATCAAAATTCAAATGGAGAATTATACAGAAAACAAGACAGCTTTAAAGCTAAGAAACAGCTAGCTATTGGGGCACCTGGGTGGCTCAGTCAGTTAAGCGTCTGCCTTTGGCTCAGGTCATGATCCCAGGGTCCTGGGATCGAGCCCCATATCAGACTCCCTACTCAGCCAGGAGCTCTCTTCTCTCTCTGCCATTGCTGCTCCCCCTACTTGTGCTCTTTCACTCTCTCCCTGTCAAATAAATAAATAAAATCTTAAAAGAAAAAAAAGAAACAGCTAGCTGTATGTGCATGAGTTCTTATCAAAATTAAAGACTTAAAAAAAATACTCAGAATGATTAACTCTAACGTTCTTTAAAACTTTACATTTTCCTCAAGTTTCAAACAAGTAAAAAGGAATTTGAAACTCATTAAGAATATTAAAGTAATATATAGGCCCATGAGATGTGACCCAAGAGACCACTACTCAGTTATTACTTTGTCACTCATTGACTGTCCACATCAAGTTAGACTGTCACAGCTTCTTGTAATTTTTTCTGATAAAATCTTTGATGTGTTCCTCAGTCAACTGTGATTCTACTGAGAGACACTGAAAACTCTTTTCCTATATTAGTCATCATCAGAAGAGAGACATCACACAGCACAGGCAATCATTGTTATTTTTTCTTCAGAGATAAGTTATCCTAATTATTCTTACTGGGAGTCAGATTTTATACAGCTCTAGATTATCTATGGAATTACCAAGCAACAGTTAAAGTAAAGGAAGACCAGAGGTTTTTCTGATTGGCACTATGGCTCAATTTTTGGATTCAAAAATTAAACTTATCCCATCAAAAAGAAAATAGTTGGAAAACTAATAACCAAGTAAAACTAAAACACAATGATCAAGGAACCAAACTTCAGTTGATGTCTGATGGTAGGCTATTTTACCCAAGCATTCTCCTCTGAGCAATGGCAGCAAAATTACAAGTGTAAATTCAGATACCTGTGGTAAGTATCCTAGTATTTGAAGATTTGTTAGAAAATAATCCCTCCTACTGTGTGCGTCTGACAGGACAAATAAACTCTATAGAAAATTTTCATAAAAATAATATTTTCATGACAACTTCAAAGTCTGCCATAATTTTGACCAATATACTCGAGGAAATAGAATTAATCTATGCCAGGAACACTCAGAATTTCAAGAACAGTCCTAGCTTGGTCATCCGAGAAACTATTTAGGTAGGGATAAACAAACAGGTCTTAGGGATTTTCAATCATGCTAGTAAATCTATAATGATCTTGTATTGTTATTGTTTTTTTTTTTTAAGATTTTATTTATCTATTGGACAGAGATAGAGACAGCCAGCAAGAGAGGGAACACAAGCAGGGGGAGTGGGAGAGGAAGAAGCAGGCTCATAGCAGAGGAGCCTGATGTGGGGCTCGATCCCATAACGCCAGGATCACGCCCTGAGCCGAAGGCAGACGCTTAACCGCTGTGCCACCCAGGTGCCCCTGTATTGTTATTGTTGTTCATGGTTATCTTATTCCCATCCTTAATGCTCTTCATATAGCATGGACTTTCTCTAATTTCCTCAACTAGAAAAGCCTGTCCATCTTGATTTTTCTCTATCTCAGCTTCTATTTCATTTATAGATTTTGTTTCCTTTCTCAGTCTTAATATATTTACTGCATATAAATACACATGATATGGTATACTTGAGGGCAGAGGCCATATCTGTCTTGTTCACATCACAGTCCATAAAGCCTAATAAAGTATCAGACATATAATAAGCAATCAATAATATCTGACGAATGAATGGATGAGTACAATAAAGATGAGCTATGTGAACACAGTGAAGCAAATGTTAAGAACAACTTCTAGCCTGTAAATATAGAGTCAGTAGAAAATACTTAAATTAGTAGAAAGGAGCTCTGTTTCCAAATAATTACCAAACAAAGTCACTAGCTACCAATATGCATTTTCAGTCACCCAAAATGTATAACACATGACTCACTAACCATTTTTCCCTAAAATTCATTACTTATATGTGACTCCTCTTATTTTGCACATAAATTCCCCTTCTCTCCCAGCATCTTTCTTTCTTTTTTTTTTAAGATAATTTATTTATTTATTTGACATAGAGAGAGAGAGTACAAGCAGGCAGAGTGGCAGGCAGAGGGGGAGGGAGAAGCAGGCTCCCCACTGAGCAGAAAGCCCTATATGGGGCTGGATCCCAGGGTCCTGGGATCATGACCTGAGCTGAAGGCAGACACTTAACTGACTGAGCCACCCAGGTGCCCCCATCGCTAGCTGTTTCTTAGCTTTAAAGTTGTCTTGTTTTCTGTATAATTCTCCATTTGAATTTTGACTCTAAACTTCAAAGGCAAACAATTTGAGGCACCCTCTCCCAGCATCTTTCTTATCCCATAATTTACTTTCTCTTTCTCTATAACAATACTTCTTTCCTTTAACTTTAAATAAGCTTCATCTTTTATTTATTTTTTTAAAATAATGTTTTATTATGTTATGTTAGTCACCATACAGTATATTCTTAGTTTTTGATGTAGTGTTCCATGATTCATTATTTGTGTATTAAGCTTCATCTTTTAGTTCGTTGTACTATTTACAATTCGAAGAATACCACAAAGACATCAGTTAATAAAATTTTTCTGTGCTCCCCTTTTTCTCTACTCCATTTAAGAGAGAAAGTTCTGAAAGGATTTGAAATGAAGAAATTTATGCTATCATGATTTGTTTCAAAAAGCAGCTCATTCTACTATCCATTCAAATCTACTGATCAAGATTGTTTTATCTCCATTTTAGTTACATATGAATGCATTTCATGTATAACAGCTTCATCATACACAGCATACATTAATCAGTGAGTCTTTCTTTTTCTACCTGCATTTATTTCTCATGCTAATTTTTTTTGAGAAAAGTATATGTAATTAAGCATTATGTTCAATTTCTATATGCTAACATTGATTACTATTTTATTTGTAAAATGTATATCCATAATATATTAGCAATGGTTCTCATTTCTTCCCAACCCTAAGTACTTTTCCTCAAATTCCTTCTTTAATTAAATTTTCCTGCCAGACCGTGAGTCTGCAATGAGTTTGTATGTACATGAATCTGTGTAAGCAGTAGTATCTACTTGTTATGACAAATCCAAGGGCATGTGCACACACACACACACACACATACACACACACACACATACACACAGGATTATGAAGCAGTCTTAAGGGAAATGGTTGATATATAAGCAGCGTTAGATGCAAATTAAAGATAGGATCTCTAATAAGCATTCAAATTCACACAACAAATAACTTGTTCAAATCCAAATACATCCAAAATCATTACACAGACCATATCCTCATTTGTTAAATTCTGATGGTACAAGAGACGTATCAACTTTTCTAAAACAGTTTTCACATATTGTTCTTTCAGCTAATCAGGTAACACACAGTTGTCATCTTTCTGGAAGAAAATTATTTCTTTTATATTACTGTTAGTAAATAGCTAAACATATGTCTCCAAGAGAACTACATTAGAATTTAATTCATGTACATTTATTATTCTAGTCAATATACTATATATGAGATTATCAGGTGTTTGTTAACTAGAGGACTAAGAAAATTGTCTAGGTTTTCTATCTATTGTGTAGCAGAAGCGATGGTTATACAACCTATTTTACTCTTCTCTGCTTTATCCTTATCCTGGAAAAGTGACAGATACTTTGTTTCAACTGTAGAACTCTTTTCAAAGACTGTAAGAAAAAGACAGTCTTCAACATAAGAATGACATTCCAGCATCATTTTTTCCTTTATTTAACAAAGTTCTCTTTGGCAGAGTTTCATGACAATCACAGGTTTGTTTTTTGTATCATTAGATTCGAAAATCTGTTGAGTGACAGTATAGAGAGACAGTTGGCAGCCAATAAAGATAAATTTTACCTATCAAAACTCTTTTATAAGCTGTTTAGGTAAAGAAATATAAATGATTTGGGCAAGTTAAAAAAAATAAAAATTTAACTCAAAGAATACCCCTCAATGAATACAATGTGGAAAGTGCTGAAATAAGTAACATTACATTAATAATTCTAATGCAATACATAACATAAAGAATCTCAAAAATATCTTTGAAATTACAGAAATAAAATAAATACATACACACACATATATGTATATGTATAGAGATAGAGATAATCTGGGTGATTTTACTGAAAAACAGCAGTAAGAGAAGGCAGAGTAAGAATAGAGAAACCCCAGAAATTCAGTGGGCTGGTTTGGCCAGCAATAACGGCCATTACATATATATATGAATATAATGACTTTAGATTACATTCATATCAGTGTCATTAAACAAAAGGTACAATGTCATAGACAAGAATAGCAGAACTCCTCAGGGATAGTAACAATAGGTTAGTGATTTAACAGGTAAAATCACAATTCTAGAGAAGTCTGTCAGTATCAAGTAAGAACACAGCCAATGGCTTCAAGCCAAGGACACAGAACAGTTTCTTGGAAAGACAGCAGTTAACTAAACAGGTGGCAATTCTTGGAATGGTTACTATATTAGCAGAAAATCAAAATGTGATTTTGCATTTAGGTAAGAAGAACAGGCACGTGTGGATTCATTATTTAACACACTTCTTGTATTTTGGAGAGATTTTTAGACTCCTAAAATTCTAAACTCTTAGAATTCTAGACCCTTAGACTCTTTTAGACTGGGACAGTTTCTCAGACATTTGTTACTTTTGATACTTTGACAATTTGAGTAATACTAGTCAGGCACTTTGGAGACTGTCTCTCAATTGGGTTTTGTCTGATATTTTTCTCACGATTGGATGGAAGTTACATGTTTTCAGGAGAAAAACTACACAGATAAAATGACCTTCATATCACATCAGCACAAGATACATACTATCAACTGTTGATATTATCAATGTCGATGTTAACCATGATCACTTGGCAAAGGTCAAGTTTGTCAGAGCTTTTTCACTATTCATTTATTCTTTTTACCCCTCCCAAATTGTACTCTTTTAAACAAACAACTATATGAAGTTTGCATTAAGGAATGGGGTGTGTGTGTGCCACCTTCTAGGGGAGCAGCATTTATATAAAGTATTTGGAACTTTTCTGTAGGGGAGATTTGTTTATTCTCCCCCATTCATTTACATATTCAATCATTTATTTGTACCAATATGGACTCATGGGTATTTACTTATACACTGGGATTTAATTTACTGTTACATTTTTATGTATTTATTTACTTATTAATAATTTATTAATTTATGTATTTATTTTATTATCTCATTGCTCAAATTCTTCTTTGGTCATTGGAGGCTCTTTCAGTTGGCTACTGTGTCTTTTGGCTCACTGTGTGTGTGTGTGTGTGACCTCCTTACTTCATGGCACTACAGGATGCCACAGATTCATCTTGTATACCCCTTTCTCTGACCTGAAATCAGCCATTTCTTCAAGAGACCTAGTATGTTTATTGAAGAATGGTATTAGAATTGATAGTTGATGGCTGCTACTGATGTGTCTATTTTAGGCTTCTAAGCTATCTGAACAAGGAAATAGAGGTTGATATTACTGATGTATATACACATATCTATAAATATTTTTCTGTACATCCATCTGCAACTTAATTAAGCATTTTATGAGTTCCTATTGTCTCCAACTCTATTCCAGTACCTTATAAATTATTGTAATCTTCCATGCTTTCCTATAACTTTCCACTCTGAGTGAGATGTAGGCCCCACCACCTAGCATCCATTGACATAATAGTGCTTATGTACAGATTTTTTTTTACCCTTAGCCTTACAGTTTCCCTTCATTTCCAAACTTACTTAGGTCAGCTTCTTTTCTCCCATACCTTCAGTGAGTTATTTAATACATTCATAAGACAGATTTTGTCAGTTTTCATTTTATTTTTGAGTTTTAAGAGTTCTTTATATATTTTGGATATATGTTGTGATTTATAAATACTTTCTCCCAGAGAAAAACTTGCCTTTCATTAAGAGTATTTCTGTAGAGCACAAGTTTCAAGTTTTAATAAATTTAAATAATTTAATAAAATAATTTAATTTTAATAAAATCCAACTTTTTTATTCATGGAATGTGCTTTTGGTACTGAATTTAAAAACTCATCACCAAAAATCACATAGATTTCTCCTATATTTTCTTCTAGAAATGTTACAATTCTGCATTTTACATTTAGGTCTGTGCATTTTGATTTATATTTTGTGTAAGATGGACTACCTAGGTTCATTTTTTATGTGTATGTTCAATTATTCCAGTACCATTTATTATCCTTTCTCCATTGAACTGCCTTTGCACCTTTGTCAAAAATTTGTGTGGGTCTATTATCTGGGTTCTTTTCTACTTGAGTTTTTTTTTCTCCAAAAGCACACTGTCTTTTGTAGCTTTATAGTAAGTCTTGAAATCAGGAATAAATCCTCTAACTTGTGGCTGCTCCTCAAATATTATGTTGAGTGTTCTAGGTACTTTGCTTGTCATATAAATTTTAGAATAGTTTGATTATATCTATAAAAGAGCTTGCTGAAAACTTGAAAATGTGCTGATCTATAGATCTTTTGGGAAGAACTGAAATCTTAATAATATCTAGTCTTCCAATCCATGAGCACAGAATATATCTATCCATTTATTCAGACCTTCTTTGACATCTTTCATCAACGTTTTCTTGCTTCCCATGAATAGATACTGGACATACTTTGTTAGGTATATATGTATTTTTTCTTAATTCGGTGTTACTACAATTTTTCTTTTGCAATTTTTAATTTCAAATTCAAATTATTCATCACAGGTATATAGAAATGCACTTAAATTTTATAGATAAATCTTGAATCCTGCAATCTTACTATATTTTTTTTTTAGTAATTTTGAAATTTTTAATTCCATTATTTTAGTAGATATAAAGTTACTCAGGTTCTTTATTCCTCTTTGAGTTATTTTTGGTAGTTGTCTCTTTCAAGGAATTGGTACATTTCATTTAAGTTATGAAGTCTGTAGGAACTGTTCGTAGTATTCCTTTATTATCCTTTCAATATCTATGGTGCCAGTAGTGATGAACCTTGCATAATTTCTAAAATTAGTAATTTGTGTCTCCTTTCCCTTTTTCTTTTGATTAGCCCATCTTGAGGTTTGTCAATAATCATTTCTTTCAAAGAACCAATTTTTGGCTTCATTGATTTTTTTTTCTTTCCTGTTTTCAATTTATTGATTTCTGCTCTAACTTTATTTTATTTTCCTTCTGCTTACTTTTTCTTCTGTTTGCTTCAAGTTTAATTTGTTATTTTTCTAGTTTCCTAAAGTAGAAGCTTATGTTATTGATTTAGATCTTTCTTCATTTATGATATATGCATTTAATGCAGTAAGTTTTTCTCTAAGCATTGCTTTAGTTACGTTAAAAAATTGTATAAGTTTCATTTTCATTTTTATTTGGTTCAAATTTATTATTTAATAATCTTGAGACATCTTTGGTTCATGCGTTAAACAATTTAAAGTTTAATTTTCAAGTATTTGATAATTTTTTCTCTTTATTATTATTATTTATGTTTAATTTTATTATAGTCTGAGAGAATACTTTGCATAATTTCTATTACTTTAAAATTTTTTAGTGTGTTTTATCATTCTGAATGTGATGTATCTTGGTGAATGTTCCCTGTGACCTTGAGAAAAATGTGCATTCTTATCTATTTTTCCAGGAGTATTTTGAAAATGTCAATTAAAACAAATTAATTGGTATTACTCTTCAGGGCATCTATAGCCTTACTAATTGTCTACTTACTTGATATTTACACTACTGACATAATCATTTTGAAATCTCTAACTATAAAGTGGGTTTATCTATTTCTCCCATCAGTTTTATCAGTTTTTTCTTTATATATTTGGTGCTGTGTCGTTAGATGCATACCTATTTAGGATTGTTATATCTTCTTAGAAAATTGACCCCTGTATCATTAAGTTTTGCTGTTTTTATCCCTGGTAATCTTTATTGTTCTGAAACGTGTATTATCTTAAACTATATAGTTATTCCAGCTTTCTTTTATTAGTGTTTGCATGGTACATATTTTTTTCATCCTGTTATTTTTAACCTGTTTATCTAATCAAAAGTTATTTGAGTGCCTAATAAAGGCACTCAATCAAGGGTAGGTATTCATTTTTATTTACTTACTATTTCTACATATTCACCAATCAATTTGTTTTCCTATGAGCAGTCAGGAAGCATTAAGCTCCCCAGTCCCTTTGCAACCAGATGGATTCATGTGACTTATTCTAACACATGAAACATAGATAAAAGAAATGGGTGCAATTTCTGGGCCAGTTTTTTAAATGTTCTTTTTTTTTTAAATAATTTTTATTATGTTATGTCAGTCACCATACAGTATATCCTTAGTTTTTGATGTAGTGTTCCATGATTCATTGTTTGCGTATAACACCCAGTGCTCCATGCAATATGTGCCCTCCTTAATACCCATCACTGGCCTATCCCAATCCCCCATCCCTGTCCCCTGTGAAGCCCTCAGTTTGTTTCCCAGAGTCCATAGTCTCTCGTGGTTCATTCCCCCTTCTGTTTACCCCCGCTTCATTCTTCCCTTCCTTCTCCTACCGATCTCCCTGCTATTTCTTATGTTCTATAAATGAGTGAAACCATATGATAATTGTCTTTCTCTGCTTGACTTATTTCACACAGCATAATCAATATTATTCCCTACATAGTCTCTCTGAAATAGTCGGATCATTAGAAGAAAAGGATCTGGAAGTTAGACTTCAAGATCCTAGAAATGGTATAGCCATATAGTCTCAATATAATAAAATAGCTAAATACAGATATTTAATTTTGCAGTAGCATTCATATATAGGTACTTAGCCAAGGCAAGTACCTTCTCTGACCATTTATTCTGATCTGTTAAACTGTTGTAATTAGACCATACTTTTTGAAATTATTAGGAATTATATTTTAATGCTCTTTTCTTAATAATTTGTTCCCACTTTGCCCCTAAATCTACTATTCATGGCATGCCAAATTACTGTCTGTGACCTTTGCTTATTTTCTGTATTTCTCAGCTATGCAATATAGAGGAGCAATTATAATATAACAGGTGTCTTTGTCAGACATTTTTATCATTTTTAATTTCAGTGGTTTACAAGAAAACCTCAGACATGGCTTCAGGGAGAAAAGGGAGGTTTTTCAACTATACCGGCTGACTACTCCTATTTAACATAGGAATTCCGTTCTATAGGAGATTTAATTTTTAAAGTGGTTTTACCAATAAATGAGAAAAATGGAACAAAAAAGAAAGGAAAGGAAAGAAAGGGAAAATAAAAATGAAAAGTAAATTGAAGGAAAATGAGAAAAGAAAGATAAAAGGAAAGAAATAAAAGAAAAGTTTGCATTATACCTTGCCTTGCTGCTTCCATATTTTATGTTCCTATCATAATTTTTAAACTCCGGATCATCTTAGGCACAAAGAAAGATGCAGTGAAAAGAGCAAGATATCTTCAAATTAAAATTGCTTTCACCAAATATTGACAAGTTATTTAAGTTCTGAAATTCCATTTTCTGATTTGTTAAAGATAAATTTCCCATAGGATTGCTAATGATAAAAAATACGGAACCAAAACCAGTGTACTATAGATAACCAGTAAATGTCTAGCATCTTTAAAATAGTAAAAAGAATGCTGGACCTACATCATAAAGTCTGCCTTCGATTCATGCCTCTCACACTTAATTATAGTCTAATTTGAATAATTTATTTAACTTTCTTAACCCAGTGGGTGATTTATCAAATATGAATAACCCTACCAAATCTATGTCACCTTGATATTTTGAGGTCTTAGCAAATGACCCTCAAAATAATGCATATGAATACACTTTATTCACTGTAATGTATAATCTGCACATAATAAAGCCATCATCTCAACTATGTGCATGAACTTATTATGTCCTGTTATCTTTTTTGGCTATGAATCTACTTTTCAACATAAGTTTTAACTGAAACAATTTTTTTTTTGTCATGGATTTTCGGGTTATTCCAAATCTGTCATTTTATAAAAATGAACTATTTGTACCTGCTAACATTCTTTATTGAATAAATGTTTCCTTAATTTATTCCTATTTCAATTTAGTAGTAATTGCCAAATCAGTATCAAGATTGAAAAATTTGGCCACTAAAACACAACATAAAACTTTATTTTCCTTTAGTGCTCTGGTAATCTGTTCACCTAAGCTAGTCCTTCTTATTCATTTATGTGATGTGATTTCTTGAAATTTAGTTGAGATCATTAGTAACAATTGGTAATAAGTGCTTTGCTGGCCACTTCAAATTATTTTATCTTCTGTTTATATCTGAATTATAAATTTCTCAGGGGAATTAGGAATTAGAATGTAATTAGTTTCATGTTATCTTCGGTAGGTCTAAATAGATAAAACTGAATCAAGTTGAAATTGATGGAACTCTTCTTTGAGTGATATGCTTTTTAAATTCAAAGAGAAATCCCATTGAATGATCTTTCTAGAATTGTATAATTAAACTCTTAGTCTCTTTCTTTTCTGCAAAATTGGTTTAATAATTTCCTTTGATGGTGATCCTTTAAAATAATATCAAAAGAGTAAACAGCACAGTAACTTCACAGCAAACTGAAAGAGGGAGTGGATACATCTAGTCAGTAGAACAAATAAGCTGATAAATTCTGACATACAATTTTTAAAATCTATTCCCAAAGACTTTAATTATAATTTAATTGTTTTCAATATTTAATACAGAAATATGCCTGCCATTTCTCACTCTAGTAAAAATATGGCAGCAATATTTTTTATATACACTTTTCTACAACAGAATATCATGGGATTGTTCAAATTTTTGACTATTATGTAGAATAATATATAGAAAACTAAAATATAATCAGCTTTTCTACAGAAACTATAAAATACATGCTTATAAATACATATTCCATGAATTATTATTGCATTTATGTCTCAGGGATATTTGCATTCTCAAAATCTTCAATACCATACCAAAAAGAATGTAAAACACGTATTTTTACATTGCTATTTAAGTGCAAACATAAATCATGAAAAATAAAAGCTTATTCAAGATCACATTTTCAATTAAAAAATGAATCAAAATATTCTCCCATTAAATGAACAAGAAATAGTAAGTTAACTTTAGTCAAATCTAAATAAAACACAAAGAAGCCATCAGTAGCCTTGACAGACATGTAGATAGCTACTTGCAAAATAATATTATTTCTGCATTGCTTTTTCTAGACACTGTAAGTACACTGTGTTATTAGTATAAACATGAGCAATGTGGTAAGTACTAGTATTTATTCCAAACCCCTCCTCTACTCCCTGCCCTTGCCATGTCTTCCCTGCAGATGGAGTATATGCCCTTGCCTCACAGACCATTGGGTTTGTTCATGAGACTTATTTGTCCAGTGGAATGCAGACAGAAGTGACAGAGTACCATTTCTGAGCATAAGTTTTAAAACACATGGCAAGTTCTACCAGCTCTTTTTCTCTTCTGCCATCTATCATAAGAAATCTATGCCATAAAAAACCATTGACCCTGCAGCATGGGTCACAGAATAAGAGATATGTGGAGAAGTCCCAGGCATAACCTGTGGTCTGCAGTCTGGAGAAAATCCAAGCTGAGCCCACACGGCATCTAAAAGCTACAGATGATATACAGACTAGTAAGCAAGAAAGCGAAAAGCTATGTGCTAAAGCTCGACATTTGGGGTTGTTAATTATGCAGACTTATCACAGCAACATCTTTTCTATACAAGAATTATTTTATAAATTGAGAATATGACAAGAGATGTTTCATAGAGTCTGGCCAGATGCTTTAGTGAAATTCACTGGGCAACACTGTCTTAGCAGAATCAGAGTTAACTAGGGCAATGACTAGTTGCCCTATGACCACACAGAAGTGCTTTAATAATTTAAAACAAACAAACAAACAAACAAAACACTGTGTTTAAGATCTATGCCCAGAAATCCCAAATTGATTGGTCTGAGTGGGATTTAGGCAAACACTTGATTATTCCCCAGATGTCTTTATTAGGCAAGCAGGATTGGGAATTCCTGGACTATCGCTAGCTGAGTTTTAAAGGAATATAAATTCATTTTTATGAATACATTCTGAATTCACTGGAAGTGGTTTCTACCAGCTAAACTCAAAGGAAAACATATATATTGAACAAGGTATCAATTTATTAGATTTCACTTTAAAAATTTCTATGTCAATTATACAGGCTTTATATTTTTTTAAATATTTCTTTACTTAGGAGAGAGAAAGAGAGAGCGAGCGAGCCGGTGTGAGTCGGGGGGGGGGCGGTTAGAAGGACAGAATCTCAAGTAGACTCTCCATTGAGCAGGAAGCCTGACACAGGGGCTCGATCTCATAACCCTGAGATCATGACCTGAGCCAAAATCAGGAGTCAGACACTTAACTGCCTGAGTCATCCAGGCGTCCCTAGACAGGCTTTACTTTTAATGAACACCATAGTTAGTCACCTAATTCTTTTCTCACTAGCACATTTGTCACCTGTTTGTTTGTCCCAACCTCAGATAAGTGCCAATTCTCTGATATTTCCATTTATGTAAGTTAACAATAATCTAAGTGAATGTATTACCAGTGCAAAATTATCTTGAGCAGCTCTTTTTGGTTTTCTTGTGAAAAACATGAAGCTCTAAGTAAAAATTATTTTAACTACTTTTCAAACTCCATCAGGGTAAAAAGACACTATTATTTTTTACAATTAGCACTTAACTTTCCATCTTCTAACAAACATAATTTAAAACTTTTAAACATGCCTTCTGCTTTAACTTTTCTTTGCACCCCAGAATGTTGTAGTTTAACACAGCAGTAACTGCTCATTATTTCTCATGTGTCTAGGTGTCGACAAGAGGTTGTTCTGTTCTGAGATATTGACTGGAACTGCAATCATCTGGAGACTCAACTAACTGGAACATTTAAGATGACCCCTACAAAACTGGCAGGTGTTATTGACTGTCAGTAAGGAGCTCAAATGGGTCTTTTCACTGGAGTATCTCTGTGGTCCTCAAACCTCCACCTCTCCTCTTGGATAAGGCTTTCTCCGAGCAATGCAACTGGATTCTAAGAAGGTTTACACCTAACAGCAAAGATGGAAACTACAGATATCTTATGGTCCAGTAACGGAAATCACACAATGACATTTCCCCTGCATTCTCGTGGGCAAAACAAGTCACAGGGCCTATCCAGATTCAAGGACAAGAGACAGGCTTTGTCTCTCTATGGAGAGGACTGACAGAGAATTTGAAAGAAACTTTAATCCATTATATTTACTTCTCGCATTTCAATTTTACTAGAATATGAATTCCAATAACTTTGGAGCAAAATAACTTTAATTCATGATTGTCCTAGAAAAATATCATTACCTAAAAGATACTTAATATTTGTTGCATTTTTTAATGTATAAAACTAATCTAATGCATTGGCATTGAAATTATTGTTTAATTTTTAGAGTTATGATGGTTCAGTCTCACATCTAAGTACCACATAATCCTACAATTAATGTAATGTGTTATCTACATAATAAAATCCACATATATAGACTTTAAGAACTTTCAGACAGCCACGAACTAAACTGAAGTTTTATCTTTGCATTATCAATTAAAATAGGCCTGTGAAGATGAGTAAACAAGACTGGAGGAACACTGGTTAATTTAATCAAGAAATAAAACTGTCCATAAGACCAAAAAAAAAAAAAATTGGAGACTTTCAGAATGTTAATATACAAGTGTAAAATAAAACTAACTGTATTTTGGCTTAAACAAGCACATATACATTTATAAGAGTTTTAAAAACATGTTTTCAAAGATTCAAAATAAACTAAAAGTGATTACTTTTTTTGAAATTCATAATTTTTTAATGGTTTCCCTTGCAATTTGCATATCAGCAGTAAAGAAATGGTTCTCTGGTTTGTGTAGTTATGCAAGTCATCTTCTATAATTGTTTAATACTGAACTTCTGATGTATGTGTTGGTAAATAGCCCAGGGTTTAAGTAAACATTTGCTATTCATCATCTTAAGAAATAGGACCATTGATTTATAAATGTATTCATAAAGCAGAGCTGCAAAAGTCATGGGTGAGTAATTTAAAAAGGTATTTGTTCTCTCTTTATTGAATACCATATGCCATACATACATAATTCTCATGATTGCATATTTCAATTTTCATGAGAATATAAACAAAGAGGGATAATGAAATATAATTGATCATTATATGTACCATTACTACTGCTTACAATAAACTATTCTGTGTAAAAAGAGGCAAACCTCCTCCAAAAATGAATAGATGTATACAATTCCTTTATAAAAGCAACACTTACAATTCCATTTTTTAATGTTTCATACTCACAAATATGCAAACATTATGCCATAACCTCCAACATGTTGCTTCCAAAACTGCAAACAATAGCAACAGGTAACTTTTTGCAGGAAAAATACTAAAATTTACTTTGTTTTTTCTCTTAATATACTGGGATTCGTACATACATATACATATATACATGCCTATATATGCACCATAAATATACACATATATACATGCATACATGTATACCTATATATTTATATGTATACTTTTATATTTACATATATTTACATACACAATAGGAAAAGACTCTTCAGTACGGACACCCACCTATGCAAAGAATTCACTTGTACAGGTAATAAGAACCTGTTCTTAACAGGAGTTATATTAACAGGAGTTATCTAATAAGGATATATTAAGAATCCAATGATCAATATGTGATGTGTGATGAATCTTTTAAGTTTTAAAATCATAAATATGTAAAATACATCACATTCATCAGACAACGGAAAATTAATTTAAGAGACATCTCCAAATGACTAAATCAGACCTCACAGATATGGGAAGATGTTTTGATTTACACACAAGGCTACCCACCAAAGTCCCTTTTCATATCTAGCAACACCCAAGCAAGGATTTGCCAGCAATAATAAATATCAGTAGGATACGTAACTGAGACACAAAAGAACGTACATTAGTTTTAATTAAAATTCTTACTTATTGGGCTTATTTTAGTATACTACTCTAAGAGTCATATACTTCCGCTCTTCATTTTTCTTTAAGATTTTATTTATTTGAGAGAAGGAGAGAGAGAGAGCACACACAAGCAGGGGGAGTGACAGGCAGAGGCAGAGGGAGAAGCAGGCTCCCTGCTCAGGGAGCTCAATCCCAGTAACCTGCGATCATGACCTGAGCCAAAGGCAGACACTTAACTGACTGAACCACTCAGGCACCCCTCCACTCTTCATTTTTACACTTGTTTTTCTACCTACATGTTACTTTTTGTTTGTTTCCTTCTGAAAACTTTGCTTTACTATCTGACATCACAGAAATACACTGCTGTTATTTCTAATATTTACCATGTATTTACACTTATTTTTCATTTGGGACTATTTTTCTTTGGGTAAATCCTGGTTACGATTGTCTGCAAAACTCAGAATATGTTTTCACGTTCCCTAGTATGCCAAGACATGCTAATGTCTAGACCTTAAATTCTGCTAGGATGCCTCTTCCAGATACAATTAAACGGAATATAAATAATTATCTAGATGAGCCAGGTACCAATATGTACTCTTCTGAACCCTTCAAGAGAAATGCTCTATTGGGGTGCCTGGGTGGCTCAGTTGTTAAGTGTCTGCCTTCGGCTCAGGGCGTGATCCTGGAGTTCTGGGATCGAGCCCCACGTCAGGCTCTTCCGCTGGGAGCCTGCTTCTTTCTCTCCCGCTCCTCCTGCTTGTGTGCCCTCTCTCGCTGGCTGTCACTCTCTCTGTCAAATGAATAGATAAAATCTTAAAAAAGAAAAAAGGGAAATGCTCTATAATTCATTCCATTTATGTTTAAAGTCAGGAATCTTTGCAAAGTGACCACAGTTATTCTATATGCTTGAGCTATTTAGGCAAAATAATGTTTTACCTTAATAATCTTGAAAATATAATTTACTTCCTTTTATCATAATTGTACAAATGTTTAGATCAGAAATTATTTGATGAAGTCACTTGGTGAATTTGTAGTAATATTATAGAAAAATAACATTATTTTGGTGAAATTTTAGGACTATTACAGCAAAATAACATTATTTTGGTTGATGATATTTATAATCAAAAAGGATAATAAACTCCATCAGAAAGTTCCTAATAATGTATTAAATTGTCCTTAAACTTCATACTCTTCATCGCACCAATCACACTATACAAAAACATGGATCCCACTATACTAAAAGTGGAATTTATGCTATTTATGATTTCATGTATTTTTATAAGCATCCCCCATTTTTTTATTGCTATAGAATTGTTTGGAGTTAATTTTGTTATTAATTCTCAGTTATCATTTTGAAAAATCTGTAAACTCCATAAACCATTTCTGTATCGTTTTTAAAACCATTTCTGTATCTTAACAAACATATGTACAAGCAGAGAATCATAATCCAATATGCCTAAGAATAAATTCACGTGAGGGAATTATTTAAAATGACAACAAATGAAGAACCGTTTTTGCTCTCTATAAATTATTTTTTAAAAAACAGCAGAACAATTCAAAATACTTTGGTGTACAAAAAAAGTATACTGAAAAAGATAAAGGTGTGAAGTCAACAGCAAAAGCTATGTAAAATAGAATGAAGTACTTTCAATGGGTGAGGACAGATAAAATTTACTGAGATGTACATCTAATGATCTAATGAGATACACACCTAATATATGTATTAAATAGATATGTATATATTTAAATATTCAATGTTAAATACATATATCAAAAGCTGGGTATCTATTGGGATCCTTCCTCTGGGTTGCCATGACACATTAGTTGCTTATAGATTTGTCCATATTTTTAACTGAATTGTGTCCCCTAGGAAGATTAGGATTATGTCTGTTTTGTACCCCACATGCATATCAGATGACCAGCATACATAATGAAACTACCTCTCATGCTGTAGATGCTTAATGAATATTTATGGAACTAGAGACAGTTACTGAAGTCACGTATACAGAAATACAAATGTTAGGTTTTTTTTCCAACTTAAATTAAATTCTAGAATGCTTAATTTATCTGCATCTTAAAATGACATTTTATTTTCCTAAAAAATTTAGATCTTAAGTTTCTTTCTTTTTTTTTTTTTTTAGATCTTAAATTTCTTGCACACAAAAGTCATTTAAAAATTTCTCTGGTGCTCTAAATAATAATCCCAATCCAGAATAGATGAGACAGCTCATGGAGGCTTCATAGAAAAATGGTATCTAAATTAAAGTTTCAAGAATGAGGAGAATTTAGCTAAGTAAAGACTCCAAAGAAACAGGTATTGCTGGCATATTGAACATACTAACGGTAGCAAGTGTGCTGGTGAAACTGGACTGTCCAGTGGGAAGAGCAGAGGAAATAAAGAACTCTAGGCAGCAACCATGTATTGAACAAAGAAGAACACGATTTTGCAATCCATGCTAACAAGAGTTATACACTTAATCCAGGAGCCAATAGGAAGCCAGTAAATATTTTTAAGCAAGCAACAAGCAGCAAGCAGCAAGAGACTGAAGTCATTGCTCCTCGATTTTAGAAAACATACTCTATGGTATAGTAAATAAGATCAAAAGGGTTCATTACTAGAAAGTATTGCAATATTCCAGGTGAGAGATGATGATGGACTGGACTAGGCAAATAACAGTGGGGATGAAGAGACATAGATTTATTTAAAACTATTAAATGCATATAATTACTAGATTTATAATACTCAAATGTTTGTATGCTCAAATAATCCTTAATAAGTAGATTTTTAAAATATTCATAGGAAGTGAAACATATGGATATATATAATTTAACTATATTTTAATTTTATTATTTTTCATATATGAAGACTAAGCAAAAATTTTTATATTTTTTATCTGTTGAAAGAGCTTTGAGATTACAATTAGCCAATCTTTCAGTTACTAAAATTGAATAATCTAAAAAAATTTAGATGTTATACATAATTACAAATATATCAAAATTACGGTAGAAACTTTGTTAATGTGCATGTATTTGTTACCAATTGAGAAAGCTTCCTCGGCCTCACTTAGAGAAGTTAAAATCTCTGCTTCGGAAAAAAAGGCTTATATCATTGATCTATCTTAAAGTAAAATGAGTCACAGGGCAAAATGAAAAACTCAGAAACCTTAAAACATAAACTAATATACTGTGTTTCATCTTCCTCCATATACTTCTTTCTTCATGTATTTTGCTTTCTTAAATGGTTTTATTTTAGCACCATAAAGAAAAAAATTGAAAAATGTCTCTTATTTTTCTGGAAAGACAGAGAGAGAGAGATGATGAGTCATTTTGTTTCTAAAATCTAAAAAAAATCATGTTTATCAATATACCAAATCAAACTCTGGTTTCTAAATCAGATTTCTGTGAAATGTTCTATTAACATATCTCAAAGTATGCACTTTCTTTCATCTCTTCTATTCCTTTGTGCATACACTTACTTATCTAACCTTTCCACAGGTGCAATAGTGGGAATAGAAGAGAAAACGTAGTCTTCTCTCAAGTGGTTTCCTCTTTCAAGTAGAAAGTGGGTCCTGAGGGCAAGGTATTTTTGTCGTGATTTTTAGCTTCCTCCAAGTCATTTGCAGATGCATTTTCTTTCCTGGTATATCCCTTAAATACCAGGTTTTGCTGAGATCCTGACAAATTTAATTTCTCCTACTATTTTATTTGTTAATCATATTGTTACATTTTCCCAGGATTACAGAGAGCATTCTCTTTTCATTTTTCTTTTTCACTGAACCATCATATACATTCTTTCCATGAGTCTGCACTTAGGCTGAACGATACCAAGTCACACTACAACATCAATAGACTCCAAGTAATGGAAGAGTGCACAAGCCCTAATGGGTCATTCTGCAATCACAGGAGAAAAAATGTCTTTCGTAATAAAGCAAAATATATCCTGCCATGGGACTGTATCAACTTCATGAATAAGGAAATCAGATGCGAGTCTATTTATTTATGTGCATATCTTATACTTTCTATTTTATGGCCAAGAAGTAAAAGAGGAAATTTTTTTTAACAGCTTTCCTGGGCACTCATAGGCTTTGGCTTCTTTATCATAGGAATAGGGAAAAGAAGAAGACGAGCTGGAAAGCTGACTCTAAAATTACAATAAGGAATATCTTAAATTTAGTTGCATGATAAGGTGCTGGTGAGACTGGATCTTACTGACATTGTCATTTAAACAATTTAGTTATGACTATTCTTATTTCTGTTCACAACTTTATGCTTATGGGAATTTCTCTTTCTAAATTAACCTTCCTTCTCTGAAGTAAATATTCCAAAATAGAAATTCTTTATTATTAAATCCCTTTAAAATCTCTAAATATAAGCCATAAATGTAAATTTTAGTACCTCTATTTGAAAACATCCCTTCACCTCATCTTTACAGAAATGATGTATAGGAAGATAATTTGGGGGAAATTAGATCATCTTGTGTTTAGCTGCTGTTTTTAAAACACAAAAATTTTCTAAAGAATATAACTTCTTTGCATAAGAAAAAAACAGGATAAGAGTTCATTCTTTTTTATGGCTGAGTAATATGGATGTATTCATATGTATATCATATCTTCTGCAAACCAAAAAACAGACTCTTTTTTTTTGTTTTAAGATTTTATTTATTTGCCAGAGATAGAGATAGCCAGCGAGAGAGGGAACACAAGCAGGGGGAGTGGGAGAGGAAGAAGCAGGCTCATAGCAGAGGAGCCTGACGTGGGGCTCAATCCCATAATGCCGGGATCACGCCCTGAGCCAAAGGCAGACACTTAACCGCTGTGCCACCCAGGCGCCCCCAAAACACAGATTCTTAAGTATAGAAAACAAACTGAGGGTTGCTGGAGGAGAAGTCAGTGGCAGATGGGTTAAACAGGTGATGCATATAAAGGCGGGCACTTGTTGTGATGACCACCAGGTGTTGTGTGTATGTAATGAATCACTAAATTCTACACATTAAAAAAAAAAAAAAGAACAAGATAATGATTTCCATTTCCTTGAGCTGACAAATTTAACATCTAACTCTATAGCTTGGACTTGATTTGTGGCAATGCATACCAAAATACAAAAGAAATAATGTGAGACAACTGAATTACCTACTGTTATGTATCAGGTAGACAAATAGTGGCTTTAGCCTACAGAGGTCTGCATCTGAATTCTGATTCTGCTTCTAACTGGCAATGGGACCGTGTATAAGTCCCCTAAGATTTCTGCACATAAGATTAGTTCCTCAATTTTTAAAGTGAGGGAAATAATACATGTGATAGGTTTTAGCATTAAATTAATGCTCTTACGTGAAATGTCTCACTCATTTAACTCTTTCTTGATTGGGAAGATTATTATAAATTATTTACTATGAATCCCCGCAATAAGAACAACTTTTGAGTCTTTTGAATTATTAGGCAATTAAATCATACATAAATGGCCAGTTATAGTTTTCTCCCTTTGAATTGACCATTTACAATTTTGCTGAAAAGACATGCTATTGTTTTCTTCAAAATTTTTCTTTTTAGCCATGAAATGTATTTTAATTATTTAAAAACTTATTAAAAGCCCAGACATAATAAGACCAAGAGAGATAGTGTAAAGATTATGCTAATTCTTGATAATAATAAAAATAAACGAGTAAATAAGCAAACCATTATATAAGTATAGTCTAACAAAGTTCCCGTTTTTCCTATAATAACTAAATTAATTCTTGCCATATCAAATCTCATTTCCTAAAAGAGAAACACAACTACATCTTCTGGCATTCAGAACTACTGATTACATGCCCATTCTACTTTTATTATTTTATTACCCAATGTTCCTACCCTAATACCTGGTCTCTCATCAGATGTGACTATAACTAATTGACACATCTTGTGATTTTTGCCTAGTTTTGTTTATATACCTTTGGACCTTATTAACATCCTCCCCTTAAGATATGCTTCCAACATCTTTCAAGACGAAACTATGGTAGTTTTAAAACATGGGCCTAATACTTTGGCACTCCTCCCACTGGCAAATGAGGTTCATGTCTGTCTCATTCCATAGTATATTAGTCAGCCTTGCGATTGCTTCAATCAGTTAAGCTCAGAAGTGATTCTAGATCATTTCCAAGGTTGGTCATAAAAAGTCATGCAACTTCTGTCTGGTTCTCTTGAAACTTTTGCTTATGGCAAGCTCTCTACTAAGATGCTCCCTCTTAGACCCACGAGCCTCTATGTCCAATACACACGGCAAAGCCATGTGTAGGAGCTCCACCTGACAATCCAAGGAGATCAGAACTGTCAAGTCATAACATTCCATGCATCGGACATGTGAGTGAAGTCTTCAAGTGATTTCAGCCCAAGACAAAGGATTCATCCCAAGCTCCTTCTGTCTTCCTAGCCAAGACCTTGGACAGCTATCCTTCTGTTGTGTCTCCTTCTTAGGATGTGGACCCCTACTATCTTGGAGGACAATTCTCCCTAAATATTTTCATGTTTTCGCATGGTCCAGGACTTGTGAGCAAAGGACACTGCAAAGATGTTTGCATAAAAGCCTTAGAAGTTGTAGACAGTCTAAAAATAGAAACTTCCTGAGACATTTGGAGGCATTAGCCCTTTTATTCTCCTCCCTAGAGACATTAGATTATATTCCAGGGTAATGAACTCCCCTTCCCATCCTCCTTGCAAAGAGATTCACTTAATAAGTAATTTCTTTCTTTCCGGAGGGCAGATGGGTAGGTGCAACTCCTATACAGTCGCTGAAGCAAAATTCTGGGGTTTCTCCCTTATAACACAAATCTGCTTCATATGCAAATAACACTTGGCTCTCATCACATTACTTTGTGGAGATTGGGGAGCTCACTGCTGCATTTTGCTATGAGTCTGTTTCTGATCCAGAAAGCCTTGGTTAAATTGTCAACACACACACACACACACACACACACACACACACACCCCTGTGGCAGGCTTTTTGCGAATAAACAGTCTGTTTGAGGGATGTGGGAGCTGAATGATGAGAAACAGATGACCACGAGATGGCAGTAGCACACAACAAGCTTTATTTAAATGCTGCTTTGAAGGGTTTGCATGGGGTGGGGGGTGCTCTCAGCATCAGGCCTCCAGAGGCAATAGCATGGGGGCCAATACCCAGAAAGAGAAGAAGGCAAGGAACTCCCAGGAGCAAAGGAAATCAGAGGAGACTCACCTGTCTACATGATACCTCTTAACAGCGTGATGGGGAGTCTCTAGGTGAGAGAATTCTAAAGGGCAACTGTAGCTTGAGGTCATTTATAGCCCCAGAGTTTGTCATTTCTAAGGCTAGCAGAACTTAGGCACAGTGTCATGGGGCAGTTTCAACATGGCTAAAATATCTGCTTACTTGGGCTATATTTGAAACAACTGGGTGTGTAACATTTTGAGTTTGGCATTGGCAGGCTTTTGAACTAATGGGTTCCAGCCCTCTGTGAAGTAGATATTAAGGCTAATACACAGGGGTCATTTTTGACTCACTTATGTAACAACAGGTAGGTAACATCTCAGACACCCCCACCCCCAGTTTCTGACTTAACTTAACTTAAACCTGGGTCTGCTTTGACCAACAGAGAAGAGCAAAGGGGATGCTACGAGGCTTCAGATACTGGACTCCAAAAAACCACATACTTTCTCCTTCTGTCTCTTGAAAAGCTTGCTCTGCTGACACTCCCACTCAGGATCTCCTTCTCAGAACCAGTCACTCACTGTAAGAAGCTCAAGTCAAATGGAGAAGCCTTATGTAGGGACTCTGGATGGCAGTTCCAACTGAGTCCTGATTTTGAAGTATACGAGTCTATGCAGCCAAAACAGATGATCTACCCTTTGGCCATTTGAGTGCTCCAAGCTGTTGCTTCATAAATCATCATAAGGGGCAGACAAGGCATCTCCATGGTACTTGTCAGAATACTTGCTTCACAGAATCTGTGCCTATAATAATAAGGATGTTTTTAATCCACCAACCTTGAGGTGGCCTGTTATATAGCAACAGACAACTAAAAAAAAAAAAGATGTAGATTAAATTCAATGTCTTTCATGAAGCTTTACATAAGAATTCCCTTCAAATGTGTTTTTAATGGTTTTCAACTTCTGAAGCACCGAAGTGTGGTTTCAACAGCCATTCTCCACCATTATAGTTGCTATTTTACATGTGCAAATGCCAAATATCTCTATTTATATTATATATTTTCAAAGGGAAGACTATATCAAATAGTTACATTGAACTGTACCAATACTAAATTGTAACAGTACTATAGGTTAATTCAAATAAAAGGGAGACTAGATAATGAATAGAGCTTTGAATTGCTTCATAGCTCATAAATGGCAGAAATGGATCTGTAATCCATCTTTGAACTCCAAACTCATCCTTTCAATTTTGCCAACTTATATATAGAAAATACTCCAATGTTTAAATTACTTTGGTCACTTTATTTGTACTTAAAAATAAATTCTATTTTCATTCTTAACCAAAAGTATAGAAATTCAAAGAATTAATGACACAAAATAAATTTTAATATCACTAAATGTTAGAAAGTTAAATAGTGAAAGATTTCAATATACTACCAATATTTAGGAAATAGGATGATTTGGCTCTCAGTTATTTTGGAATATTCTCTTTTTGCATCTGTTTTATATGTTTTGTTTTGATTTGTTATTTTCTCCCATGTCTATTTGCACTGTGAAATTATCTTCCTTTCTATTTGGACAATTAATGATAAAGGTATTCATTGGTTCATTTAAATAAATCTCTTTTGAACTCATGTTACATTAAATAGTGGGTCTTTTAAATAGGCCATCCCCTTGAATTCAAATGGGAGTACAGATAAATTAAGCCTTTTTCATTTAGACTCTATTGACCTGATTCTACTATAATGTATTTTCGTAAACACACATCTGTTGTTTATCATGAAAGACTAAAAGTGTATTATAATTAGAAATCTGCTAGCAATTTATTTGCTTCTTAACCACCTGCTTCACACAGGATCATATTATCTTGTGATATAACATCCTTTTATTTGTAAAAATGAAGTCTGTATGTGAGAACATTATCCCATGTTTTGAAAATCATCTTGGTTTTAGCATGATACTTATTTCAATAAGTGCTTTTGCATCACATTGGCAGTGATCTTGCAAGCAGAGACTATTGTTTTTTGAAAATGTTCAATTACATTAGCAGTGTCTTAATTATATAACAAAACAATAATCTTGGCCAATCAGAAAGCTCACTTATTATTCTTATTATTCCTAAAATTACACAGTATACCTACCTCTCAAAAACACAGTTTCCTAACTTTTCATCACTTGAAAAATTACTCTATTTATCCCAAAACAAATGATTATAATTCTATCATTTTTGTTCTGAGTAGAATCCACTGCGAAGTTAAAATATCAAATGTTAATGATATTTTTAGGGGATTTGCTTTATAGAGAGAATTTGCATTACCTATTGAGTTTAGTTTATCTTTAGTTTTAATAAAGCTAAATCACAAAATAGGTAGACCAAGCACACTTAAGATAGTAATATATCAGTGGTTCAAAAATAAAAAAGAAAATAATATTTCAAAGATAAGGAGGGTTTCTAAATTTTATATAACTTATCTAGACTAATCAGTAAAAACCTATGGAGAATAAATTTGTCTCTTTAAAAAATTCCACCTGATACAATATTTGCATCATTTACTAGATGTTGCTTGTCTGACTGGTAAATTATATATAGCTAGACAAAGATGAGAGGACATTTTTGGAGTTCTCTTTAAAAGACACTTCAAAGATATTTGAGAAAAGACACTGTATAAATCAAAGACTTAGAACTTTAGAATTTAAGAATTCAAATAATTAAATGGAGAGTCAAAGAATTAAATTTAGATTATATTATTTTCTACTTAGATTTGTAATTTGACATATGAAGGTGAGAATGGAGACCAGAAAGCTTCATTATTGAGTAACAAGATGAAAGCAGTAATTAAATAAAAATATAGCCAGGGATTGGGTTTTTTAGGTATTATTTCTTAGAATTAAAGACTGGGAATTCTGGGTTTAAAAATCTTTATTTCCCCACTGAATTAAATTGACACATTTTTCAGAGACCACACATTTGTGGGTCCATTTGTGGACTATCTACTCTGTTTCAATGAAATTTATTTCTATCTTTACATCAATACATTGCACAAATTATGGTAACTTCATATTAAATCTTGAACTTTGATAATATAAATCCTCATACTTGTTTTTTTCTAACTATTTTAGTGGGGTTTTTTTGCATTTCCATATGAATTTTAGAATCAGCTTTTTAATATACTGAAAATATTTTTATAGAAATTATTTGATTACATAAATTAATTTGGGTAAAAATGTAATACACTTGAATCTTCTGATATATGAACACAGTATAGCTAGCTTTTCAATTTTTAAGTCTCCTTTAATTTTTTCCCCAAAGTGAACTTTTTGGTGTTAAAGTCTCACGTGGTTTTATGTTATTGTAAACAGTAGAAATATCTTGCATATTACAGATCACATTATTATGATCTCTACATATTATAGATCACATATTAGGCCACAAAACAAGTCTCAACAAATTCCAAAAAAACTGAAGTCTTACCATGCATCTTT
Source organism: Ursus maritimus (assembly GCF_017311325.1). NCBI lineage: Eukaryota > Metazoa > Chordata > Mammalia > Carnivora > Ursidae > Ursus > Ursus maritimus. Next base: position 22,949,671 of record NW_024423453.1, on the reverse strand, counting down.
TCTGACCACAATGCTATGAAACAAAAATCAATCACAAGAAAAAATCTAGAAAGAACACAAATATATGGAGGTTAAATAACATGCTACTGAACAATGACTGGGTCAACCAAGAAATCAAAGAAGAAATAGAAAATTACATGGAAACAAACAAAAATGAAAACACAATGGTCCAAAATCCTTGGGATGCAGCAAAAGTGGATTTAAGAGAAAAGTATATCGCAATACAGGCCAACCTCAAGAAGCAAGAAAAATCTCAGCTAAATTACCTAACCTTACTCCTAAAGGAGTTAGAAAGAAAAAACAAAACAAAACAAAACCCGAAACCAGTAGAAGGAAGGAAATAATAAAGGTTAGACCAGAAATAAATGAAATAGAGACTAAAAAAACCAATAGAACAGATCAATGAAACCAGGAGCTGGTTCTTTGAAAAGATCAACAAAACTGATAAACCTCTAGTCAGACTCATTAAAAAAAAAAAAAGAGAGAGAGAGACAGAGACAAAGACAGAGAGAAAACCCAAATAAACAAAATCATTAATGAAGGAGAAGAATTAATAATCAGCATCACAGAAATACAAACAATTCTAACAGAATGTTAAGAAAATTTATATGCCAATAAATTGGACAACTTATTTGTTTTTATTTCTTTATTTTTTTTAAGTAGGCTCCACACCCAATGTGGGGTTCAAACTACTTACTGAGCCAGCCAGGCACCCCCAAATTGGACAACTTAGAAAAAATGGATAAATTCCTAGAAACATATAACCTCCCAAAACTAAAGCAGAAAGAAATAGAAAATCTGAACAGACCAATTACTAACAATGAAACTGAATCAGTAATCAAAGAACTCCCCAAAACAAAAGTCCAGAAACAGATGGCTTCACAGAAAAATTCTACCAAACATTTAAAGAAAAGTCAATGCCTATTCTTCTCAAACTATTCCAAAAAGTAGAAGAGGAAGTAAAACTTTTAAATTCATTCTACAAGGCCATTATCACCCTGATAACAGAATCAGATAAAGACACAACAACAAAAGAGATCTACAGGCCAATATCTCTCATAAACATAGATGAAAAAATCCTCAAAAAATATTAGCAAACTGAATCCAACAATGCATTTTAAAAAATCATATACCATGATCAAGTGGGATTTATTCCCAGGATGGAAAGGTGGTTTGATATTTGCAGAACAATCAACATGATAGGTCACAGAAATAAAAGAAATAATAAAAACCACATAATTATTTCAATAGATCCATAAAAAGCATTTGACATGGTATCACACCCATTCATGATAAAAACCTTCTGCAAAGTAGGTCTAGAGGGTTTAATAAAGGCCTTATATGAAAAACCCACAGTCAATGTTATACTCAATGGTAAAAAAACTGAGAGCTTTTCCTTTAAGGTCAGGAACAAGACAAAGATGTCCACTCTCAACACATTTATTCAACATAGTACTGGAAGTCCTAGCCACAGCAATTACATGATATTATATATAGAAAGCCCTAAAGTCTCCACCAAAAAATTATTAGAACTGATAAATGAGTTCAGTAAAGTCACAAGACACAAAATCAATGTACAGAAATCCATTGCATTCCTATACACTAATAATGAGCAGCAGAAAGTAAATTAATCCCATTTACAATTGCACCAAAAATAATAAAATATCTAGGAATAAATTTAAAGAGGTGAAAGACTTGTACTCTAAAAATTATAAAACACTGATGAAAGAAATTCAAGATGACACAAAGCAATGGAAAGACATTCAATATTTTAAATAGCTTTTTAAATACAAAAATATGTGGAACTATAAGTACAGAGAAATTCAGTATTTTTTTAAAAAATATTGGCTTTATGTCTTATGTCCTTCCTATACTAACTTAAAGATCTGCTAGGTCTTCTGTATTTTACATATGATTATATGTGTACAACCACAACATTTGCAAGTAAAATAGATTTTATTTCTCTCTTGTCAATCTTTGTTACTTTTCTTGCCTTATTGCACCAGCTAGCACCTCCAGTAAAGAACTGGAGAGAAATGGTAGGAGCACAAATCCCTGTTCTTGACTTTATGTAAGTAAGTATTCAGCATTTCACCTTTGAGTGATAACTATGGATTTTTCACAAAGTGTTTATGAAATTTTCTACTATTTATAGGCAACTTAGAAATTTACTTATTTAATCTTTTTTTTTTTTGCTAAATGTTTTCTCATGAATTAAGATGAATATATTTTCCCCCCTAATCTGTTAATATGGTGAGTTACATTGACTGATTTTGAATGCTAAGCCAATTCTGACTCCTGGAATAAATGCTCTAGTAGTCTATTACTGAATAGTAAACCACGCAAACTTAGTGGAATAAAGGAACCATTTTAACATGCATATGATTCTGTGCCTAAGGAATCAAAACGGCACTGTGGGGATTATCTTTTCTCTAAAAGGGATGGAGAACTCGTAAGATGAAAAGAATCTACCTTATGTTAATTCGCATTGGATGTGGACATAAGTGAAAAATAAATTTAATTGTGTAAACCATTAATATTTGGGTGTGGTTTAAAATGGCAGTTAGTTTATTTGTGGATAATAACATCATTTATCCCACAGAGTTATTGTGAAAGTTAACTAAATAAGTTAATAATTATAATGTGCTTAGATGAGTGTGTGATACGTGCAAAGCTCTGTTACATGCATTTGTTTTATAAATTGAACATAAAACATCAAGTGCATCCCAATTTAACTAATTATATCCTTTTCAAAACCTGTCCTGCCTGGCATCCATATTTCATGTTAATTGCATCATTAATTGTAGTTCTACTATATTTCTTGCACGCTACTCTTCTTTCCACTCTTATTGTCAAAATCCCAGAACATTATCTAGGTCAGGGTTTATCACTGTTGGTACTATTGACATTTTGGGGCAGATAATTCACTTGCAGGTGGGAGGAAGGGAGGATTTCTTGTACCTTATACAATATTTAGCACATCTGGACCTGTACCACCCATTAGACACCACTAGCAGGCTTCCCAGTTATAACAACTCAAATATGTCTCCAGGCATTGCTAAATGTCCTCTGGGGAGGGAAAACCATCCACAACTAAGATAGCCACTGATCTAGAATTAGTAGAAAAGTTAAAACATCAATTTTTAATGTATGTCACACAGCATGCTGCTGCCTGTAACAGAAACTGTTCTAGCTAATTTGAACAGAAATTTATTTAATGCTGGAATGGTGGATCAGGATTGCAGAAAATAGTCTTAAAACAACACTGTAAAACTTGTCCACTAGGAATCTGGTGTCTCTGTCATTATCTAAAAATTGGGAAATCAAAACCACTGCCTCAGCTGCTAGTTCAAAGTCATACTATTTCCACCCGGATCAATGGTAGCTAAGTAGATAATCTATTCTATGCCTCTCACAGCTACAAAACCAGAATACGCACGTTAGGATCTCTTGTACCACTGAGGAGAAAAAAAAATCAGATGTCTGCTTACCGGCAGGAAGAGAAGGTATCTAATTCTGTTCCATTTCTACCCTTGTTGGAAGAGGTCATCAAGAAGACATGACTGCGGGTTGACCCACAAGCTAGCCCTAGGCAATTGGCAGACTCCTTACTCCTTCCCCTGTCCTTGGAATGTATGTTCCATTCACCATTCCTGGACTAGGAGCTACTTCAAGGATGTGTTATGAGATAATCTGTACTGATTACATGACTGAACCCCAGTAAGGCCTCTATATAAACTTTAAAGATTCTGGTGGGCAGTTGTGGAGATCTACTTGTCTTGTGGCCAAGACAAATCTTGTGTATAAGTTCCCTTGCTTATTAAAATTGCCACCTACCAGTCTGGAGTGGTCTGCCTCTTTCTCTGGTTTCTCCTTATCCCCCATGTATGAGGGCTGGTTTCAAATTTTACTTGGGAGACCAATAAATGGGTCTTCCATGGGAACTCCCAGCTTTGTCATCAACCTCTGTGTGAAAAGGGATGACCCATATCTTAGATGCTTATGGACCACTACCTAAGTACAGGGACACCCCAAAAATACCAGCTGGTCTAATACATTTGTTTGAGGAAAGGCATTTGTGTACCATGGCAAAAGAAAACAAATGATTAACATAGTTGGCTGTGTCCAGTTCAGCTGGCCACTGATATCCTTCTAGAGACTGAAACTCTAGTTAGAAAGTTAGAAGAAAAGCTGAGATTAGAGAAGGACATGCAGTTGTCTACTATTCTGCTAGCTTTGAGGCCAGCAGACAAGGTGAGAGAACAAGATAATAAATTAAAGACCTTACTGTGCCATTTTGCAAAGGTAGGAGGGTGCAAGCTGCTGTAGAATAAGGTCCCAGTGCTTGTGACAAAGCCTGATTAGTACACTAAGAGGTGGAATCCCTGGGAAAATGATGAGACTAAAAAGGAGGATGCTGCGGTGATTTACAGTGAAACGGATGACATACCTCAAGCTGCCCAACCCCTAGCATGCTGTCCAACCCTTACAAAGGAAAGCAAAAGAATAGCAACAACCCCAGCCAATAGGTCAGCCCCTAGTTCAGGAAATGTTTGAGATGAGAGAATATACTCTCACTCAGTTTATCGACATAACTGCCAAGTTCCAGCAAAAGTTTCTGCATAGTTAGTGTGGCTGTAGGCCACTGGGGGTTATGGCATTTCTCTCACCAGGCAAGAAGGGAAAAAAAAGAAAAAAAGTGAGCAACATCACAACAATGCCTGCATGGCACTCAGAAATTTCAAGTACTCACTCCCTTATAGACTGAATTACTCTAGCCTACACGGAGGCTTGGCTCAATGAGGAGGATCTCCCTGGGTATGTGGAACCCTGGAAATCAACAGAGGAGCTACAACAAATTCTTAGGGAGCTGGGATGAGATACACCATCTATGCCCCTGTCTTTGAAAGCCTGATCAGGCCACATCCACTGCAGGAATGAAAGTTAAGATACTCTAATACAGAATGCTAGTATAGAATGCTGATATCCACATTGATCCTAGTTATGGAATAAGACATTTATGATGTTGGGCAACCCATGCTGACCTGAGGAAAACTGAAAAATCCTGGGAATGAGTATGGGCTGTGGGAAAGCCTCAAGACAGACAGGGAGCTGAGAAGCCAAAAGGCTATCCTAATAGGCTATAAAGGATCTAGAAAAAGTAACCGGAAAGCAAATTTGGTTTGACCTCATATCTGCCAGGACCCCACCTGGAAAGACAGACCAGCAAGTCAATGCTGTGCTGGTTGGCCTGTGGAAAATCCTGAAAGTGGAATAACAGTTCAGGCCTGCCCCTACTACCTCTAGTGCCCCAACTGCCCCAACAGAGGCCTCTGGGTGGGTGCCTCCCAAGTCCAGGGATAGGATGCAGGACAAGACTGCCTCCAGCTGAGAGCCATTATGGGTGATCAGACCCCCACGTTGAGTTCACTTTTCACTGATCCCCAGAAATAGACAAAAGGTGACGGTGGATACTGGAGCCAAATGTACTCTAATACATGGTAACCCTGGCATTTCCTGGGTTTTCTGGCCCTCTTAGCACCATCTGTGTTTACAGAAGTCAAATGGTTATGGTCAGAAAGGTCCCTTTGCTGTAGCAGACTGGGCATTTTCCCCCATGAGAATACAAGGAGGTTTTTATTTCTCCAATATCAGAAAACAAATTGGGCACTCTGCAAAGTCAAACTTTGCAAACCTCCATCAGTGAATTCTGCCTTTAGGTTAGAGTAATCAAACCAGTGTGAAGGGGAAACACCAACTGAGAACCAGTAAGCTTGCCATCCCCAGGAAGAATGGTAACTGTCAAACAATATAAATTACCTGAGAAGCATAAGGAAATAGGAGAAACTACCCAAGAACTGAACTAAGTAGGTATTGTTCTCCTTACTCATAGTGCTTTCAATGGCCTGTTATGGTTGGTAAAAAAGATAAATGGCTCATGAAGGATGACCACGAACTACTGGGAACTGAACAAGGCCATTCCCCTCATCCATGTGGCTATGCCCAAAACTGCCACCATCTTAGATGCCTTGGCCACAGTCCTAGGAGTGTGCCATGATATACTGGACTTAGCAGATGTTTTTCTTAGTATACCCCTGATTGCTAAGTCACAAAATTAATTTGCCTTCATGTGGGAAGGACAACAATGGATCTTTCAAGTGCTGCCTCAAGTTACACACAGCCACACAATATGTCATGGGATGGTAGCCCAAAATCTGTCCTTGTTCTCCTTCGCCCCACCAGTAAAAAGGGCCCATGACATTGATGATATAACATTGACATATGTAGACCTGTCTCTGTTCTGGGACATTCTGAAGACTTTGCTGGAACATCTACAAGGGAAATGAAGACTGATGAAGCTGCAGAAAATTCAAGGCCCTGTACCACCATAAAGTTTCTGGGAGTTGTATGGTCAGGGAAGATATATGTGGACCCAAAAGTTGTCAATGAGGAATAAGCCTATCACTAAGAACATGAAAAAGGTGCAAGCTTCTGTAGAAATTTTGGGGTTCTGGATGACTCTCATTGCCTCCATCCCCTACCATTTGAGTTAGATATACCTGTGACTCCAGAAGGTATAGGTCAGTACTGTGGCAGACAACAGAGGGAAAGAGTATCCCTAGGATTTTGTTCTTAGCTTTGGAAGGAGGCAGAAACCCCATATACCCTCACAGAGCAATAGTTTCTACCAATGTACACCACTCTTCTCCAGGAAAAACCTGTCACAAAGAAACAACATATGATATTAAGAACTTCCCTTCCAGGGCGCCTGGGTGGCACAGCGGTTAAGCGTCTGCCTTCGGCTCAGGGCGTGATCCCGGCATTATGGGATCGAGCCCCACATCAGGCTCCTCCACTATGAGCCTGCTTCTTCCTCTCCCATTCCCCCTGCTTATGTTCCCTCTCTTGCTGGCTGTCTCTATCTCTGTCAAATAAATAAAATCTTTAAAAAAAAAAAAAAGAACTTCCCTTCCTTATCAAGGATGGGTTAAGAAAAGACCCACTTCACCATGGCTCAAACTCCCACTTTGACTAAGTGGCATGCCTATTCGCAACACAGGAGCAGCACCTTGTCTGCCAGCCCACTGTCTCTAGAAAGGCAAGCATTGCTAGGCTTTGTAGAATATGTAGATTCCAAGTGCCCTGACCCTACTCCTGTGGTGGCCCCCACAGCCTGTAGAAGGGGAATGGGGG
>NW_024423453.1:22883479-22942470 GCF_017311325.1 Ursus maritimus | reverse complement strand
GCTGATGCCTGGTATATAGATAGGCCTAGTTAGAACAATCCATCCACGTGAACTGTAATTGCTATTCAGCCCAACACTGGCACAATCTAGATGGAAACAGGAACAAACCACAGCAGCCAGTGGGCTAAACTCAGGGCTATTTGGCTGGTGATCACTCATAAGCCCTGGCCATTGGTCCTTTGCATTGATAGTTGGGCTGTCCTGAAGGGATTAACCCCATGGCTTGACAATGGGAAGCCAAGGGATAGATTATCATGAATCTACGGGGTCAGGAATGTGAAAAGAGACTTGGGTTTACCTGCAGCAGTCCTCACTGTTTTTCATATCCCAGCTCATAAGGTACTGATACCCTCTGGCAAGGAGGAAGCTGATGCCCTAACTCAGGTACAAGCCCTAGCAACTTCAGTAGGCATGGCAGATATGGTGCACAGGAAGAGAGGCCACTGTGGTGCCTAAGTGGGCTGGCATATTGCCAAGGATGCCAGATTGCCCTTGAAATAACAGTGATTTGGTTCATATGGTAACAGTATATCCTATGTATTTTAAACAATGCCCAAGACAACTACCAAAGGAGCCTGGGGCCATCCACCAAAGTTCCCAACTGGTAAGGGATTGACAAATTGAGTATATTGGCCCCCTCCCTGCAAGTGAGTTTTCTGAATATGCCTTGGTTTTTTTTTTTTTTTTTAAAGATTTTATTTATTTATTCGACAGAGATAGAGACAGCCAGAGAGAGAGGGAACACAAGCAGGGGGAGCGGGAGAGGAAGAAGCAGGCTCATAGCAGAAGAGCCTGATGTGGGGCTCGATCCCAGATCGCTGGGACCACGCCCTGAGCCGAAGGCAGACGCTTTAACCGCTGTGCCACCCAGGCGCCCCAAGAATATGCCTTGGTTTGTATGGACACTGCATCTGGCCCAACACAAACTTTCCCCTGGTCCTGCGCAAACCAGCTGCCATCATTAGGTGATTAGAGAAATTGAGTATAATGTATGGATATCCTTGTTGAATAGTGATCAGGGCTCACATTTTATTTGTTATGATATGCAAGACTAGGCAAAAGAACATGCCATTGAATGGAGGCTTGTAGGTATTCTTTTTCTGTCAATCAAACTACACAGGCAGTCTATCAAACTGCTGATTGGGTCCTAAAAATGCCATCATCAGAGACGAGTGACTACCCTCAGATTTCAGATTGGTTTATGTAGCTTACCTCAGGTTATGGACATTTGAGAACTCATGCACCCCTATGTTTAGAACCACCATCACCAACAACAAAAAACACTTGAAACCTAACCAGCCCACTTATACCAGGGATGCATTATCATTGGAAATGTATAGTCATTCTGTTGCAATAAAGGATAGCAATCGGTTTGACAGTGACTGGTTGTGCCACCCAGGTATTTATTGGGTATCCCTGAATGGGACCCAATGTCTGTGTGGCACACAGCTTTAGCCATGGCTTCCACCTGGGTGGTTGGGTCATTGCACCCTGAGTGTTCCTTGGGCCCAGGGGAAAACCCACCACATGGTAACAGAAATTGCCAACCTCCTTCTCCTCAAAGCCAGATGGCTATACTCTCTTCCACTACTACAATTTTTTTAAAGATTTTATTTATTTATTTGACACAGAGAGAGACAGCCAGCGAGAGAGGGAACACAAGCAGGGGTAGTGGGAGAGGAAGAAGCAGGCTCCCAGCAGAGAAGCCTGATGTGGGGCTCGATCTCAGAACGCTGGGATCACGTCCTGAGCCGAAGGCAGACGCTTAATTACTGAGCCACCCAGGTGCCCCATTCACTATTACAATTTTTGTTCCTTCGTTCCCTCCATTGGCCTGAAGGATATTATAGAACATATAGAATCCTTTACTAAATTCACTCAGCAAGCACTAAATGACAGCTATTAAAGCCTGTCCGTCCTGAACACTGAAAAGTCTCTAATGAGAAAAACTGTCTTCCAAAATAGTGTGGCCTTCCTTGGACATTATCATTGCCTTGCAAGGAGGCACCTGTGCTGTTATCCAAGCAGAACGTGTGTCAATACCTGATGAGTCTGTTAATGCATCATCTGTATTAACATGAGGACATAAGTGAATGCCTTGAGTAATCTGAACCCTAGCCCAGGGGACTTAATAAACTGGTGGTTTGAATAATGGGGCTCTTAGTGGAAAAAAATTGTTACTTATTTTGGGAGTCATTATTTTAACCTACCTTTTCTCTCGCATGTGCCTATATTGTTGCTATAACATCTGTCTCTAGTGCAGCCAGACAGCCACCAACCAAGTCATCTCCATGCTAATAGACCCCCTTGCTGACCACTCAGGGCATACCGTGTAAAAGGACAAACATGAAGGGTGTAACATGAGGGATCCAATTTGGAGGAGGTCATGGAGAGAATGTGACTGCCAGACAACCTGCAAGCTGGACGCAGGCATGGAGTCTCCTTATCCCCTCCCCTTACCTTGGCATATACATTTCACCTACTATTCCCATATTAGCTGCCATTTCAAGGACGCAGCCTTGAGACAGCAAGGTGATACTGAGACCACCCGGATGATATACAACACTAAATCCTGTTAAGGCATCTATGTAAACTAAAATTTAGGTAGGCAGTGCAGAGATCTACTCATCTTGTGGCTGCCCAAGACAAATTTCATATTTAAGTCCCCTTCCTTATTAAAACTGCCACCAGCCAATGTGCAGTGGTCTGCCGCCTTCTTTGCTCTCTTTTGCCCTCTTGGTATGGGGGCCAATTTCAAATCCTTCCTCCCTGCCCCGGGTACTCAAGTTTGCAAACCAACAATCCTCCAAATGTATATGGCCATTTCTACTTAGCGGAAGCCAGGTCAATGTTGGAACTGAATTAAAAGTGAGTCTGGGAAATGTAGTCTTTAGCTTTATAACCTCTACCATGAAGAAGTACAAGATACAATAAAAGTAGAATAGAGATGAATAACCCACTCTACAATATCTGGCCGTTCAGTCTATTACAATAATTTATATTAAGTGCTTACTTTTACAATCTGAATCTAACCTATGTTTCCAGGCTTTTATCTGCACTTTTCCCTTTATGAGACCTATATTCTAGTGAAACTGCCTTTTAACTACTCTGCACATATTCACTCAGAGTTCTCCAGACTACCTATTTCCTATCTTTGTGATTTTCTTTCTGGTTTTATGCTTTTCTATTACTTCCTTCCACTCAGACTCTACTAAGCAACTTAAAAATACTTACTTTTAAGACAACAGGTTAAAACATCATCCATGATTTATTTAATTATCCTAACAGAAAATATTATATTACCTCAAGTTGTATAGATTATTTCCATCTCCATTAATATCCATTTATCATAACAAGCATTTCTCATGCAGATCTTATCTTCCTTATTAAAGAGTACATTTCTTAAAAAGCATCTAAATTTCTTAAAAAGCATCAATGAATGTAAGTTTGTTGAATGGATTTATAAAAATTATTAGTAACTGGTTATCTTGAGAATGCATTATTTGCTTTAAGTGAACACATTTATAAGAATTCAACATTTATAAAGTTAAACAGCTTATGACACATGCCAGTGAATAGTATTTTTGAGTATTCAAAATACTCTGAGTTGAGCTTTTAAAAACAACAGGGGCAACTTATTATCTAGACCATGACCATCACAACTAAACCAATAATGCTGAAAGCTATTAATGAAAGAAATAATTTTTAATGTTTAATAAAATTATTTTAAAACATTAAAAATAACAATTCTCAAATATCTGCATACTACAACCAGTCATCATGGATTCTTCAATGTGGAATTTAAGAACAAATTTCTGCTAACTTATCCTCCTGGTCACAACATATATGACTCTTATGTGGTATATCAAAGTAGGTCATGTTTCCATATTTATATTTCTAATGAATTACATGTTATACTCATATCTATTGTGGAAATTTTAAAAGGCCAACCACATGAAAATAAAATAGAGGCTATTTCTTCAGTGATTACTATAGCAAGGGAGTCTGCTACCATCGCCATGTTTGGCAAAGGTGCAAAGGCAGGCAAGGAGTGGAAAAGCTCTATAGGGAAAAAACTGGAAGGCTCTGGGTATGTTCTGATTGGATGTTGCTGACATGGGAAAAAACCCACACTTAACTTTCTGGGTTTTTTTGCTTTTTGCTGTTCTGAGTTGAAAATGGGGGCAAAAATATGAAATTTGGCAGCTGTTGACCAAGTTCTGATCGCTCTGAGTACATCGTGACAGAGGTTGTGATTTGTTTTCCCAGGCTTCTGGGTCAGATCGTCTGTCTATATTTGTATATTCATTTTCTCAGTGTTGTAATTACATGCTCTAATACCTGGTTGTCTTTCTTCCTTTCTTATCTCCCCCTTCCAACATTCATTCCCTTCTTTCAACCAACAAATATTTATAGAGCACTGTGTCAGGCAGTAGCTATATAATGACAGTCCTCACTTCATAGAGCTTATTGTTCACAAGAATAATGTGCAATTTTTTTTAGCCAATCAGATATGGGGGAGGACATTAGCATTAGCAGTATAGACTCAGATTTGACCTCATAACTGGTGGCTAAAGATGCAACACATTTAGCTAAGGGAAAGGCACTGGCCCAATGGGAAGCCCTCTGAACAGAGAGCAGCCTATTTGAAGGTCTGCAATTAGAAAACTATTTTGTTCCCTGGAGTCAATGTTAGATCATTAGTACACGTAGAGTGTGGTGGCTTAAAATGAGGATGTTGAGCTAAGTACAGTCAGGTCATATTTGTGGAGAATTTAAAGAACAAGCTATTTAAAACAGAAGCAAATCTTTAAAAAGGGCTCACATTCAGATTCCGCCAGCTAAATGGCATTTCCCTGCAGTAAGGAATAGTAAGTAATGGTAAATTGTACAGGTTACACACCCTTTCTCAAATTCAAATGGCAGAGTCATTCTCAGATAAAGTTAAAAATGTGGACCATAAATGTAAGAATTGACAAAAAAATATATATTTTTTTCTACAGGTAATGCCAAATATCTGTCCATGGAACCTTCCTGGAATTCCAACACTGGATAATTCTATTCCTGATTTTACCCACATTTCACCAAAATACTGGTGCCCTCAATCATAGCCAACCTTTGGAGCTGCTAGAGTCCAAAAGGGTAAGCAAACAGTCCATTATTGAATAAAGTTAGACTTACACTTTTACATGAACAAGATGGCAGGAATTAGGCTTATATAGAACTATAATCATGTGGTAAGAAGTCCTGATCATTCAAGAGCTAAATTCACGTTCTGTCTACTAGTCAGGCCACTTCAATTCTGGAAGTGTGCCTTTTACAGCATGATTTTAACTATGAATGTAGCATTTCAGAATGTGGGTGGAATACTTTTAAAAAAATTAGTGAAAAAGTCACAGATAGGAAAAGAAAAAAAAAAGAAAACAGAAAAAACAATATAACCAAAGTCACTACAACCACCAATGAAATAACAGGCAACTACTAACAAGAATTAGGTAGAAATATTTAAAAATTATGAAACGGGAATTTCTGGTATATGGCACAGAAGTCTATGGGTAGTCAAGTCATATTTTCACTCTATACTGTCAAAAGTTTTACTTTGTATGTATATAACTTTCATAATTAAAACTATATTGTGAAAAGAGGAAAAATATCATGTTTGGAAGGTATTTAAGTGATATACGCTAATTCTGAAAAGTACACACAGAATGACCTGTTTTTTGTTAAAATGGATATATATGTAAACATGTAGAAAGGTAGCTGTGCATAGATATAATATATTCATATGAATATATTTGAATACATATATGGATAAATAGATACAGAGATATGCTTATGTGTGCCTTCAAAAAGGTCTGGGAAAATGCACAACCAACTGGATAATGGTTACACATGGAGAGCTGAAGTATGAAATAGGAAATAAGGGAACTGGGAATGAATAATTTTAAAATTTTTAAATCTCTATTATTTGGATAATATTTAACAATGATCAAAAATGTTCTATAATTTAAAATAAGCAATTGTGTTAAATGAGCATATGAAGGAAAGGCATAATATGATTAATTATGTAAAATTTCCGAGTAGGAAGAAAATATACAGTCTATTTGAACAGAAATCAGTGATACATTATTATAAGGATTGGGACATAAAAAAGTAAGAGATGAGACCATGGTGAGATTAATTAAACTCTATCATTGTGTAGAATTTCAAGTATGTTCGTTAATTTTCTAAAAGAAACTATTCTCTTAAGATATTATAACGATAAATTTTCAACTTATAAAGAGAAAACCACTCCCTGTGGTGTTATCATATTTATGGGTTTGTTTCTGTTTTATTTTGTAAAATATTCTCTAAAACATTCATATTTAAGACGTGGCTGAAATAATTCACTGTTAGTATTTGACCTTGAACATAAGAATAAAACCCAGAATACACTGTCTCTACTTGTACACAGGGAAACAACTGATCATATTTTAGCTATTCTAAGGAAATAATGCCATGTAAATACCCTTTCTTTTTATAGCAAACTACTGTATATGGATTTTTTTTTTTTTTTTTTTGACATCTTACTATAAGCTCTGGTTGCTTTTGTAGTGAAAACCCAGCAATTCATCTGAAAGGTCATTCAGGACTAGGCACAATAATTTCAGCTGATCAAATCAATTATTTATACAATGAACTACAGTATGGTTCCCTCTAGAAATTACCTTATTATACCTACTCACTCCCACTGAACTCTAAGAAAAGTGACATTTTGAAATACAAAGCTTATTCTCTTCAGTGAGCTTAATACGTATCGGCATCTCTCTGCGGCTCTTTTCTCTATTGAATAGCTGTCAGTCAGCAAGAGAGGGCCCATTCCCGAAGCACACTGCACAGTAGGTTTTCTTGACATGATGGAAAATTTTCCAGTTGGCAGAAGTAAAGATTGAGGGAGGTAAAGCTTTGGACTCAGCATGAAAGGTAATAGAGCTATTAGCCAAATACCAAATTCAGAGATGCTGGTACTGCACAACCAGGCAGCTAAGAAGGAGTTTTAATGTCCCATGGGGCACTAGTTTAGGAAAGTGTTTGGCAGATTAAAGCATACAAATAGAGAGGGGGAACATCTTTGAAATAGAGCTTTTGGTATGGAAATCAGTGTCATTTTAAATTAACAATTATATTTAGTAGATAGAGAAGCATTTGGACAAAGGGGACAAGATACTAGCATCTGGATATATGGTATAATTATAAAAATAATCTCTGGCTACCATGCACTCCAGTTCTAATAAAATAATCATACCTATGACCCCTACATGTTACTATGTGGTTATTTATTATAACCACACTAACCTGCCTAAAACTGGCACTATAATAATCAATAATGTTCAGGAGAATTTTACATCCATGTTCATTTAACATTTTATGCTTAGGTGAAACTAGAGAGTATTCAAAGGACTTAAGTTTTTTAAATGATAATTTAAGAAAGAAATGTTTAGATAATCACTGGAGCAATGCTATATTATGCTATAAGCAGGTGTTTCTCAGGTGAAGAAGGAATTTTAAATGTGCTAACTCACATGGCAAATTGGAGAGTATATTAGTGATCAATCACTGTGCAAATAAGCTACCTCAAAACTTAACAGTTTAAAACAACAAACTTTTATTATCATACCATTTCTATAGGTCAGGAATCGGGGCAGAGCTTATGTGGGTCCTCTGGCTTAGAGTCTTTCACAAGGCTGGAATCAGTGTGTTGGCTGGGACTGTAGTCATCTCAAAGCTCAACTAGAGGAGGCTCAGCTTACAATATTTCACATGATTACTAGTAGAATTCAGAGCCTTGTGGGCTGTCAAACTGTAGACCTTAATTTCTTGCTGGCTAGTGGCTGGAGACCACCTTCATTTCCCTGGCACGTGAGCCTCTACGTAAACCAGTTGGCTTCCCTCAGAATAATCTGGCCAGGGAGCACAAGAAGGTAGCCACCCATTCTCTTTGTAACCTAATCTTAGAGTGACATTCCATCAGTTTTGCAGTATTCTATTTATGAGAAGTAAGCCACTAGTTCCAGTCCACATTCAAGGGCATGAATATCAAGCATTGGGAATCATGGGGCCATCACAGAGCCTACTATAATGGTTTAGTTACCTTAGATTGATTTCTAGTGGAACTCTGAATTTAAGAGAGGGAGAAATATTTGTATATTATTAGCTAAAAGTGACTGGATTAAAAAATAACTATTAAATTCTTAATTTTCAAAACATTTTCAAACTTGATTTTCTCTAATGTTATGAACATAAAACTCTGAAGTTGAATTTGTAAACAGCCCAATTCACTCATAGGAAGTCATTCATATTGAAGTGTTCTCTAAGATCATTTACGAAAGAAACTCTTTCAACTAGCCCTTGCAGGTTATCACAAAAGATGTTATTCAAAATGCAATTGCCTTGAATTCTGGACATGTGGTCCCTAGAGCTTAGAGGACACCATGTGTCCAGCTAGCTCAACTGTACGTAACAAAAATCAGTGACAGAAATATCATGAATAAACACAGACAACATCCACAATTCATTGTCAAACACATGCATCAGATTAACATACGCATCTACTCTTATCTGTTTATACGTCAAACATTACCATTACTAGCCAAAGTAATGTAGGCAAACACATTATAGTCTAAAAACAATGGAAACAAAAGCAACACATGCTTATAAACTCAAAAATGTATAATTCTCGGGGCGCCTGAGTGGCTCAGTTGGTTAAGGGTCCGAATCTTAATTTTAGCTCAGGTCATGATCTCATGGTTCTGAGACTGAGCCCCACATCGGCCTCCATGCTCAGCAGGGAGTCTGCTTGAGATTTTCTTTCTCTCTCTCCCTCTGCCCCTCCCCACTGTGTGTGTGCTCTCTCCCTCTCTCTCTCTAAAATAAATAATATTAAAAAAATTTATAATTCTTTAAGTTATTTTATTTTTATTTAAGCTATTTCAAATAAAAGACTGGTAGAGATTCTTGACAAATAAGACTATAATATATTGTGTTGAGGAAAAGATTCTCTAAGGTTTAGTCAGCACCAATTAGCATTTCTGTATGTTATTTATTAAATAGTTAATATTTCTGGTGGTGAATTATTCATACCACTAGAAAATTAATAGAGATAAAGCTAACAGCTTATTCTAATCACCATCGTCTCTATCTGGTCTCCTGCTTCCATCCTTTCGTACCTGTAAGCCTACACAACATGGCAGCTAGAATGATCCTATTAAAATTTATGTCCATAATGTGTTTTGTTCTGTTTTACCTTGGAGTGAGATAAGAAGCCATTGGTTAAATCCTCCAAAGGCTCATTTCACTACAAGGAAAAACAAAAGTCATTGAAGTGATAACAAAAACCTGCAAAATCCAGTACCTGCTATTTCTCTAAAATATTTTATCTTGTTCCACTTTTGGCATTCTGCTCCAGAAACAGTGGCCTATTGAGCAGGATCAGGCTCTTTTTGTAGATGCCATTTGACTAGAAGACCTACATAAAGTGACAGAGTAAGACATGCAACTATCTTAGAGGAAAAACATTCCAAGCAGAAGAAAGAGGAAGTATATAACCTTGAGTTAATACCACTAACTAATAAAGTAAACACAGCAGATTATGAAAAATTAGACAGTCACTGAGGACAAGATTGTTTTATAACTTTTGACAGCTTCATTGAGATATAATTGACATACAATGAACTGCATATATTTAAAGTATACAATTTGATAAGTTTTGACATATGTATTTCACTTCCTTTCCATCCGGATACCCAAATGTTTCAGCACAATTTGTTGAAAACACTGTTTATCCCCCAATGAATTATCTTAGAACTTCTGTTAAAAGTCAGTTACTTATGGTCTATTTCGTGAATCTCTTCTGTTTCAGTAATCATTTTTGTTGTTGTTGTTCTGATGCCAATACCATTCTATGTTGATTTATCATGTGTCTTAAAATCAGATGTTAGCCTCTTGTATTAGTTTCCTAACGCTGTAACACATTACCACAGACTTAGTATCTTAAAACAACACAAATTTATTATCTTAAAGTTCTAGAGGTCAGAAGTGTGAAGTGGGTATCACTGGCCAAAAATCAAAGCATCAGCAGAGCTGCATTCCTTTCTGGATGCATTAAGGGACTTACAATCCTACCTTTAAAATCCTATTTATAATTCTGAACTTTTCCAACTGCTATAGATCTCCATTGCCTTTATTTAGTACAGCTCTAGTGCTAGATTTTTTGTCCCTCCTGAAAACTCAACTTTATCATTTTAACTTAAGTGAGTTTCTCGGCTTCACCTGGGTTCCCCTCCAAGTGCTATAACCTGGTAATTCCATTGGCAGAATCCTAGGCCAATTCCAGGGATCCCTTCATTTGGTTTACCTTCTATCATCGATCATTATCCTCTGTCGGCTGTTACTGAATATTTGAAAAGAAAATTACTTTATATTTTTTTTATTCAGTATTTATATGCTTGAAGCAGAAGGATGAATCTAGTCATTTTACACCATCTTAGCTGGAAACAGGGAGTTTATGCCTTCTTCATTTACTGACTGTTTTTATCTAGTTCCTTTCTATGATCAACTAGAAGGAGCTATCAAAGTTATAATATTTATGATTTAAGATCTATTCTATGGTTTCAAGTTCCTCAAAGCCTAGCTATCCCAAATATATTGTCAATTTTCTAGATGGTACTGAACATTTCTGGCCACCATTACCTGGCATCTTTATATTTCTCCGACCTCATATTTTATTTTTTTGTTGTCCTTTGCACACATGATAGTTTATGTTCAATAATAACGATATACTTATATTTTGAAATCCTAGCCGATATAGGCTTTATCTTGTGTTCCTTCCTTCATTGCCAATATAAATATCTTCCCACAACCTTGATCTCCTAATTCCTTAACACATATTTTCTTCTTTAAGAAACAAAGTCTATGGCCCCTTCCATTTAAATTGACAATTGTCTCTTCTGTGTTCCCAGTCTTCTCCAAATTTTGTTAGACTGACAAACTTTTTTTCTTTTTTCCATCTGCTTAACTTGCTGTTAGATTATAAATCACTTCATGAAAATGGTTATGCCTGTTCCATTTCTTTGTCCTCCAGAGCAAAGCAAAGTACCCAATACAAACTAAGTTTCAAAACATGCTTTAAATAAAAAATATTATTGGGGTGCCTGGGTGGCTCAGTCAGTTAAGCGTCTGCCTTCGACTCAGGTCACGATCCCAGAACCCTGGGATCAATCCCTGCATTGGGTTCTCTGCTCAGCAGGGAGCCTACTTCTCCCTCTCCCTCTCCTTCTCTCTCTCTCTCTCTCTCTGTGTTGAATAAATAAAATCTTTTAAAAAATAAAGTAATAAAAAATTATTGAATGACTGAACGAGCAAAAAATTGAATATGCTCATTCTCAATGACATACTTAGTAAAGTGCAATAATCCTTGTCAGTACATTCTTAGATTAAGATGACAAACATGGGTTATGATGAAAAAATATAAGTAGGTAATTTCTCTGTAATTATGAAATTAATTAACTGAGACAAATTATATGAAATTTATAATATGTATTGCTAAGTCAAAACTGACCCTTGCCCTATCTGAAAAGACAGTTTTTTAGTGAAAAAATTAATTATACATCTCTGAGTACAATACTTTAAAAATTACATACTTAAGAAAATTTTGAGAAAGAAATTTCTGCATAAATGGTGTTGATTTAAAAAAATAGATATTTTATCAATTCCTAGAACTGTGTCCTGCTCATTGTTTATTGGTAAAAATATATTTGTTAAATGTATAAAAAATGAAGGAAAAAGGGATCAGCTGAACTTATTTTTAGAAGCTTTTTGTAAGCAGTATGTTTGCTAAACAAATATTTCTAGAGATAAAACTCTTTAACATATGTATAAAAGTTTCTTCCAGTGAAAAACAGAATAAATTTCAGTGTTGGAAAATAAAAACTTAAGACAATAATTTATTTTTACAAGCCTACCATTCTTAGTAGAATTAACACAACAAAGGGATTCAGTACAAGTCTCCCCCAAATGTGTCACTTTGGTATGTGGACGATTTTGAGCTGAAGGCAATCCAGATTCTGCAGTCTCCAAAGAAATTTTGCCCCTCCCTTAACTCCCTAGAAGAATCTAAACCGTGATCTTTCCCATAATAAGTTTTATTACCAGATATAAATTGTATCAGAGTGACCCATCTGTATGGCAGAGTAAACATTTAATTACCAAACATCTGTTCTTCTTCCTATTGCCCTATGAATTGCCCTCCTTCCCTTGAGAGTCCCTATCCAATTCCTCAGCTTAAGATGTCATATATACCTCATTTTAACTCTGCGTTTGAACCTGTCATGTATGTGGAGTTCCCATGCATACTGCATTATATTAGAATTTTTCCTGCTAATGTATGTCAATTTAAATCTTGCCAGAAGACTTGCCAGAAGAACCTTTAAAAGGTAGAGATAAATTTTTCCTCCCCCACAATCTCCTTTGTCTTTTTCAAAGAATAATCTCCACATTTACCATTGCTGACAGTGTTCTTTAACATGGATAGTATTATGAGGGATGACCTGGTATTCGACATGGAATTTTCATTTAAATATTGGTTAGAAAGATACATGTGAATTACACAGGCCCACTATGTATAAGAATTGGAAACCTTGCTGAAGAATACCAATAATTCGAAATAGATTTAAAAAATAAAACATAATCTCAATATCTATTATGTTTTTTAATCTAAATATTATTATGATTTATGACATCTTCTTCTGGGAAGCAGCCAAGAATAAGGGTATCATCAGAAACCTACTTAAACAATGGTTTGCAAACTAAACTGATAAAATATGACAAGCAAAAGGTAGAAATAAAAATAGCATCAAATACCCCCTTTACTGATTGTTCACATTATTTCCATGAACACATAATTACTTAGTATTTACATTTTTTCTTCATAAAGTTTTTTTCTTTTTAAATTGTAATAGAAATGTGGCATGTAACAATCACTACTACCCATGAGGAATGCTCCAGCAAAAAGCATGAATGCATTACTGCAGATATGCAACATTAAATGCTTCAATGTGATTTATTTTTATGATTATATAGTCATTATAACTGGAGAAAACTAATGAAAATTGTTAGATTTGTTTTAATGATTTAATAAGAATTGTTTATATACATAAAATAGGTTTTTATGGATTTTGCAAAACTGCAATCCTTAAAGAAATTTCACTATTTTGGGGTAAATAACCATGTCGACAATCTGAAAATATAAATTTCAGCCAAATATTGGCTGAACTGGCTCAAACTCTGAATTACTGGAATTGAATGCATTTTATTCTAATAGGAATTCGCATGCAATTTTCTCTTTTGTAAATAGGTCAAATAACAGTTAAAGCATGTGTATGAATATGCAATTACTTTAATTTTCCTAAGTCATAGTAAAAATGATTTAGTTATCTTGTTTACTTTAATGATTATTGTAGAGAAATGTAATTTCAAACTTTACTGACAACAATCTGTCACCTTGTATCCTCTAGTCTGATCCCAGAATCAATATATTTTACATTTTTTCTTACTTTTTGAGCATTTTGGGGGCAAAAACATTAAATGAAAAAGATTGTTTTTATGCTATACTCTTGAACTTTAAATCAATTGAATTGGACATTTAATTTAATCATTTGTCAAGTTCAGATCTATTCATCTGAAAGGAATCTTTTCACCCAGATTTCTTTTAGAGAAGTAGAAGAGCAAAAATCCCCAGTGTTTGATAAAGAGTAATTAATTTATTATTTTATTCTGTAAAATTCAGCAGTCTTGCCCTCTACCCTATGGCTTCTGCTATTGCCAACACCACTATTTAAGAATTGTTAGGTAGAAAGCAGATAATTAGTTCCTATTCCATCTATTAGAAATGATCAGAATTTAACTTCTAAGTTATCACATTACTGTCACATTTATTTGTAATTAAGCATTTTATGATAATTCAGAATTCATAGCTTGCTGTTATTAGCATACAAATGTAAGCCAATAATCCATTCATAATTCTCTTTAAAGGATTAAATTAAACTGTCCATAAACTAATGAATAATTTTAAAAAATCATGCAATTTCAGTTGCCACAAACTTTACAACTTATGCATTGCTGGAATAGAAATGATTCAGAAGCTCTTTTGTATTAGAGGAACTGTGAAGATCTGAAATCACCAAATGGATAGTTAACATAGAAAATCCTATAAAATAAAAAATAAAAGCATGTTTACTTTAAAATTGATGCTATTATTTAATATGTTAAATTATGTGAAAAATAAATGTTAAGAAATTTCAAAAGAAAAAATGTCTTAGAATTGATTGAACATGATCTATGAAATGTGAATTGTTCAATCAAGCCATTTTATCCTAATTTTAAACTTAGAATTTTTGTCTAAATAATTGTTCACCCGTCTGACTCCTAAAAGGTTTTATTTTCTAGGGTTTTTGCTTTTTTTTAATAGTGTGTGAAAAATTTTTGTTTGTTGTGTGTGTGTGTGTTTCTTTCCATTAAAGGATACGAAAGAGATTAGAATTTGTCCTCATTGAAGTCCATAACAGCACTTCAAATTTCCAATAACAGATCTTGACATTTCTAGTTTGGGTTATAGGTGAACCCAAGAAATTTCCTCTCCTTGGTATTTCAATTATATCTGTGTAACTTGTGGGATGTATCAGTCCTTGACTAGATGTTGATCTTGTCAAATCCTCAATGTCTCTGCCTCACCCACTCGCTGATCATGGGCTTCCTTATGACGCTATTAGTTCACAGTAGAAGGAGATCAAGGAGAAAAATTTTTTAGCAAACATTCCACAAAATACTTTTTTGTTTTTTACAATGAACCAGGTAGAAAATGGCCATTCCATAAAGACTCCCCACCTCCACAGCCAAAAAAGGAAAGAAAGAAAGAAAGAAAGAAAGAAAGAAAGAAAGAGAAAAAAAGAAAGAAAGAAAAAGAAAAAAAGAGAGAGAGAGAAAAAAGAAAGTCCTCTTCATAAAATATTCCCGTATCAGCCAGGCAACAATAGGTCTCTTTATGTTCTGTAAGAATAAAACAAAGGCTGAAATAAAATTTTAAAAGGTTGCTTACTCATAAAATTGAAATATGGGAACCTATCTGCTACCACCTAAGTTTCATCAGGGAAAGGAGAGTTATGTTTTATAAAGTTAAATGATGAAACACTGAGACAATTCCTGATGGCAAGTATCCTATTTAGGTGGGAGTTTGGGAAGTGGAAAGAACTTTCTTCAGTTACTTTTGGGAATCCTTGGTTAGCTGGAAGGGGTCAAGTGAGCAGTCTGGGCATCCTTCAAAAGAGGAAGAACTGTTCAGTGTTTGGGGTGGAGGGTTTTCTGTAGCTGGCTAGTTCCAGGAATGGCAGAGGTCATTGGGTGCTTTCCTCTGTGTGTGGTCAACATGTCTAGTCATAATGGTCCTTATGGGGGGGTGACTACGTTGGTAGGCAGATTTTCACACAGGTGTCTTTTATTTTTAAGCATTCTTCTCTAGGGACAGTATTGCATTGTGTCTAGCTCTGAGGGCACACTGTATTAAAGTCATTAATAGTCCATTTCTTTTACTTCCTTGTAGAAAAGAGGGTAATAATATCAAAGTATTCAGGGAAATACAGGATTTCTAGAAGGATGAAAAAAGACATGCTAGAGGATTCCCAGGGTTCCTCCCCCCAAGTTCCACTACTGCCACCTTCTCTTTTTTGCAATTTACCTCTCCTGCCCTGTGAACTTTTACTAGCCGATGATCATCTCAGGCTGACAAAAATAGTTTCCAGAAAATACGGATTTGATGGTTTTCAGCAATGTACCTGAGATCTTAAGCAAAGGACATGAAAATAGGACCAATTTCCAACTCTAAGTTTTTCCTAAGATTGAAAACTGGTACCTTAACCAAAACCATAAAGCCAGGTACTCAGCTTCTCCGATGCTATGAAAACCCTGAGCCTAATTCAACAGGGCAGCTCTGGATGCGCATCAGCTGAGCAAACCTTTTAACCTCTATTTTAGTCACTTAAGTCAATTTCTTTCTGATAGTTATGTAAATTCTATCCTGTTCTTTGGGGAGCAATTTTAATTGAATTCCTCTCCCCAGTGTAAAAACAAATTTTGTCCCCATTTGCAATTTACTTCAACATTCTTTTTTACTTCGTGTAAATTTGTGTTGTTTTCACTTTTTAGTTATAACACCTGCTTATTCCCTCATAGTATATGAGTAAAATAAACCAGATAATGTGTTTGTTATTATACTGTATGCAAGCCATGACTTAATTCTTTTTTAAAAAAAAAAATCTTTTAACATCTTTTGTGACTGTTCTAAATGGATCAGAACAGTTTCTGAATATATAACAGTCTTATTTCTTTAAATGCATTTAAAGGATCATCTTATGTATGAAATTCCTGCACAAAAGCAAAGATGGGAAACAAAGTATGAACGCTTATGTCAGGGCTTGTTAGACTGATACAAACATGCAGACAAAGGGATAGAGTACGTTCCAGTAATTGGCAGCGTTTAGATCCCCTGAGTTTTATTTATTGATTCCCTGAAAATTAAAAATATAGTTGAATAAATAGAATGGAACTCTAATAGCCTATAGTCATACAAAACAGATAAATGCAATATAGTGAGAGTTCTTAATAGTTCTACCACATGTAACAACTCTGAAGAAAAGAACAATTGTGACCGAAGTGGATAGAAAAAGATAAAAGACATGCTTGAGAACTAGTGCTGAGCAGCAAATGGTAGGAAAGAAAAGAAATCTCTTCCACTTACGTCACACTCATATCTCCATTGGGAACTACTTCCTTTTCCAATACAGAATGTCTTTCACAGGGAAATACAACCAACAATTCTCTGTCTATTCACAGGGAAATACAACCAACAATTCTCTATTGATGTCTGTTAATAACAATTTCCTTTTCTGCTAAATACAAAGTAAGCAATAAGGTGAGCTATTGGATACTTTTTTCAATCTCAGGTATCTCAAGAGTCTTTTCAACTCCTAAAATTTCACAGCCATGGAGAAATATCAAAATCATGAAATCTTACTAAAAGTTAGTCTGCTACAGAACTGATTGTTACAGATTTTCACCTGGTTTGCATGGAAGAGTTTGATCATTTTGACTCATTTCCTATCAGTATTTTCTCAGAATTTACTTCAGTATACAAATAGAGTTTGTATTATGCTTACCAACGCTGAAGCTGTATATTAAACCATTCAAATATGATTTCTTTACTACCTCAAAGAACATTTGTTATCAGCTAAGAACCTAAAGGTCTCTGTTGTAAAAGAGGACAGGAAAAAAAAATAAGAGATTGGTTACAAGAAAAAGAAGAAAAAGAACAAGTAAAAGAAGGAAAGAATATAATATAGAGGATATAGAGCCTATTTATAATAAATACAATAACACACTAACAAGAAAGCATGTACTGATTCACAGTTTACCTGAAATTATAACTAATTTGCTTTGGTTTGCATGAAAATGCTAAAATAAATATTAGAAGGTCAGGTTTCCATTCCAATTTTATTGCTCACTAGCTATGTTATCCTTTAACACATCACACACACAATTTAGTTACTGTCTCTTCAGGAGTAAATATAAACGTCAGATAAATTTAGTAATTTCCAAAGCTAAAGAGTGGTATGGGCTCTGATAAAGTTTTTAATCTACCCATGACAAAGTTAGAAAGGTAAGAAAAATGTGTCTTTATTTTTACGAAATTAAATATGTTAAATTTAAGAACTTGTCTGATTGTAAAATTCTATCTTCCACAGTATACTGAGGTTTACATAATTCAGGACTAGGCTGAGGCTGCTAGTAACCAACATGTTAAGTTTCAATATTTATTAGATATGTAAGTGGAGCTCTCAACACATGGATAGACACAGGGTTTAGTCATAAATCATACGCTTCTAAAAATCACTCCTTCCTCCTATTAAGTCTTTTTTGTCCAACCTATACTCTTAAAATGGGCCCATCCTCACGGCTCTTAGATGCTTTAAATTTGTATAGATAATTCACAAATAGAAGGAAAAGTTATTAAGGAATACAGGAACACTATATACTTTTTTTTAATGTTCTTGTGAACCTACTATTCAATTTCACATTTGTTGGTTGGCACTTTTCAGAAATAGTGGATTTATACAATTCTAATTAGAGGCTGCTAATATTAGCCTAGCTCACTGAGATCCTGAATAGTCTGAATCCTTCTCCGGCTTTTGAGGACGCTCCAGAAACTTACCCAAATTCCACGAGTGGTGATAAATAGGCTTTTGACAAGTTTATTCCCTGTATTCCACTTAGTGTTTTAATAGAAGAGGTAAAATATTCTGAAAAGTGAAAATCCCTAAGTGTGGAGACAAACTGGCACCAAAGTTCTGCCCTAAGGCATGAAGAATTAATGTTCTCTCCTTTTCTGTTCTTAAACACAAAAGCTAGATCTATTGCTACTTAAACCACTCTTTGCGTGAGAATTACTCTCTCTTTGCTTTTTATCTCATATAACTCACCATTATTCCAACAATTATTTATTTTGTACATATTAGGCAATATGCTAAACATGAATGAGAAACAATATAGCTTTTCAAGGACCCTGAAAAGCTAAAACCTTTTGATTGTAGCCTAAGTCATCAGAATTAAGTACTATGGAAATGTTCAGGAAGAATGGTTTTTGGACACACATATTGTGCACATTCTCAGATTCCTTCTATCAATCACTTCTTCCTTTTTCTTCCTTACTGCCTACATGAAACAAATCACCCATTCACCTCTAGATTAGGATGAAATGTCCTACTGCAGGGTATGCAATTTGGCTTTTCATCCAACCTCTGAGAGGCAAGATGATGCAATCTGGAGTATTCGCTTCCTATGTCCTACTTTAACTAACAAACTTGCCAGACGAGCTCACATGCTGAGCAAACACGCTGAGCTGCTGAGGACCAGTTTCCTTGCCTTTCTGCAATTCATACAGAAGCAGAGACAGGCAGGTAAGGTTATATAGCACCATACTGCTGCCTTTCCTTACCTTTTTCCTTCTCATCTTCACCACCCTAGCATTGTACCTCCCAAACTACTGACACCTTAAACTTTGCCTCTGGCTCTGTCTTTAAAATATCTTGGACAAGACACATGGTTAACTTTGCTTAAGGATGATCATGGTTTTATGATATAAGAAGCAAAATATATTTTGTCTAAAAGTCAGATAAAAAAAAAAGTGTTGTAATATTGGCATCATTTTTAATCCTAAGAAGTATCCCATTCTTATAAAATCAAAATGAGCCACAGTCAAACAGTATATCTAGTAGGGCTCAATTATGGAACAAATCACACTGAGGGTAGTATCTCTGCATATATTTATAAGGTTGTATTTCACAGTCTCTAAGTTTACGAATTTTAAAGTATAAAGTATAAAATCTAGCCTGGATCATATTTGCTCAATAAGTCATTAGCCTATTTTATTAAATGCCTATCTACAGGCTCTCCTTTTATCCACCTATATTGTTATGTGAAAAATTAAATTTAAAATTATGACAAATAATTCCAAAGGGAAAAAAAGTCTTGTAATCTCATCATGTCATTAAAATTTGATTTAATATACTTATAAGACAGTCAAAGAAATGGAAATAACTCTGGTTACTGAAGACTGTAGCCCCATACTTCAGTAAGAAGAATGAAAGCAAGAGAGATCCTTTCATCAAAACATGGTTTTTCAATTCTCCATAAAAGGACATCTACCAGGGCACTTGGGTGGCTCAGTCACTTAAGCGTCTGCCTTTGGCTCAGGTCATGATCCCAGGGTCCTAGGATCCAGCCCTGCATAAGGCTCCCCTGCTCAGGGGGGAGTCTGTGTGCTCTCTCTCTCAAACAAATAAATATTAAAAAAAAAAAAAAAAAAAAAGGCATCTACCTCCAAAGCTTACCAATACATAAACAGTTGATCACAGAATGTCTGATATAGAACAAATACTTAATTGGACAAATAAACAAATTTTGACAGATCAACAGTCTATAGTTCACTAAATGCAATATTTTTACAAAAAAGAACTAGCTTTGTGGCATATCTTACCAATTTCAAAAACTGCAGCAATCTTTGATAAAGTTTCTAATAGTGTCAAATGACAAAACTAAAACAACTTAATAGCAAGTTTGATGTCTTTTACTCAAAGGAAAACAATCCATGAATTGGGGGAGTAGAGTGCCTCAAAAGCAGTGAAGCACTCTTCCTGAAGGATTTTGGGTAAGAGCAAGTTTTATAGAATGTGAGAAGAGACAGGGCACAATTGGCTAGGAGGTCAGGGATTACCTTAAAAGATTAACAGGTCCTACTTTCTAGGGTAAGTTAGCTAACACTGAATTGGAGGACTGTGATTGGTGTATATTAGGTTTCCTTGACAGGTGTTTCCAGAAAGTGCAGGTTGACTTAGGTTTAGACGTGTGATGTGGGCCAAGCCCCAAGGATGGCCTCCATTTTATGGATGCTGATATGGGAATTAACTTTACCTATTGTAAGAGACACTCAGCCCCCTTTCTACTGTTCCTAGCATTATAGAACAGTAGGTACTGTGAAAGGCAATTCCAAGACAATCCTGGAAAAATCACACCAGACATAATATTTCACATATTGCCTAGCTTGGCACAAAGTAAGATAACTATGCACTACATCCCATGTCCTAATTAGATCAGCGTACTTTGTTCTTCCACATCTAAGGCTATCTATAATTTCAGTTATATCAGTTATACCTATCTATAGCTATCTATAATTTCAATTATATCCAGAATAGTTCAGACACTGAAAGACTGACTTTCACCAACCAAACCTAGAGAAGACTGCCTATTGAACTTGTCAGGCGTAGAGCTTTCTAGTAACTGGAATAGTTTCCACTCCCTTTCTTAGTAACAGGCTTTCTGGAGGTGATGGGGTAATTGGAAGTTTATGTGGTGTTTATAGAGTTAATACACTGTGATAATTTATCTGAACCAGTAAGTATTCAGAAGTAATTTCTGGATTATTCAAATTTATAACTTTATTCTTTCTTAGGCTAGAATATCCTTACTTGCTCCTAGCTGGGAAAGTTGGAAAAATATTAAATAAAATACCTCTAAGATTACAGCAGGATTTCTAATGAACAAGAATGACTGAATTACAAATGCATGGGGGAGAAGTCTCTGCTGGTGGGTGGTATTTGTATTTTAAGAGGCAGCATTTCATGGATCATAGGTTCAAGCAAATACCCATTGTGCTAGACATTAACCGCCACTTAGCAATAGTGATAGAGAAGTAGAAAACATCTGGTTGTGGATAATGAGCCAGAGTTTCTCAGCACCCTTGGATGCTAATAGCATGGGGCAAAGGTCATCGTGGAAGGCCATCTGGCTCCCTCTGTAAAGATACGTAGAGATCTTTCCTATCACTGCAAATCACCAGCATATTTGTAAGACGCAGGCAAGAACATTTTCTGAGTAGTAAATATTTAACCACCAATTTTAAATCTCTTTCAAAATTTAAAATGAAAAATGTTTCATTACCGTTGTGGCTACTATTAGATTTGTATCACAAAATACTGAAACATGACCTGTGTCATGATAATATACAAATTTGCAAAACTTTATTATGAATACAAGACAAATCATTGCTCATATATGTAACTTATTCAGGCAGCAGAGCTGTTTGTAAAATTGTAATTTAGACGAAATTTGCTTTCAGCAAATACTATTTTCCCTTTCTGATTTTTCTTTAATTCTTACCTTCATCATATTTCTATCAAAAATTACTCAGTGAAAAACATGCTATCATTCATATAAATTTAAATATTCATTTCTTTTTTAACAACAACAACAAAAAGTATGAAACATCTATTACATATGAGATGGCATGCCTGGCATTGAGAACTCAACAAAATTCATGTCCTAAAGAACTGATATTTTAGTTATAGAAAAAGATTACAGAAATGTTTACAAGACTATTCTGTAATGTAGTATAATACATGCTTTAATAGAAACACGTGCCGGCCCTTACAGGAGAATGGTCATGGAAAATTTCACTGAAGAAATGTTATCCAAATTCT
Source organism: Ursus maritimus (assembly GCF_017311325.1). NCBI lineage: Eukaryota > Metazoa > Chordata > Mammalia > Carnivora > Ursidae > Ursus > Ursus maritimus. Next base: position 22,920,352 of record NW_024423453.1, on the reverse strand, counting down.
GTCTTGTATAATGAGTAGGCACTGACAAATATTCCTTGCTTGATCAAATTTTAGTCAGGCTCCTGAACCTTCCCTAGGCCCATCTGTACACTTTCCTCTAAAATACTGTTTTAACAAGCATCCTAATAAGTCAGTTAAGCAAGAATCCCGGTACCCTGGAGACGAATCACCCTTGACTTGTAATTAAAATTTCTCATTCCCCAGCCTTAGTATCTGATCATCCCTGGTCTGCCTTTAGTAGGAATCCTGTGGGGTGAGTCCAGCAGACTCAGAAGGTACTATCCACAGAAATAAATAAAAAGGTAATACAAACGGTATTGTAAAAACTATTAATATATAACCAGAGGACTTTAAAGTTACGTTACTTTTACATACAACATGGGAAATGTGAAATAATATGGCTTCACTTCTTGATAATTTGAGGAATTTGAAAAATTAGATTAAAATGTATATTCTTAAATTACATTTTATACATTAATGTATACATTAATATACATTTAATGTATATTTTAATCTACTATTAAATTAGATTAAAATGTATATTTTTAAACTTAATACTAAACACTCCCATTAAATAAATACATTAACTAAATACCATCTATGCCACATCAGAAAGTAAAACCAAAGTAAAAGTGGTCTTTATAAGTAACAGCAGATAGATGAAAAAAACCAAATCATAAAACAACAGAAAGTACAAACCAAGGTAACAATAATATATCTCAATGTGATAATAAAATTTATCCTTAATGTATAAGAAACTGAATTTTCAGGTAAAGACAATAAATTAAAAGAGCAAAACATATCCCCATCTAAAATTTAATAATATCCATGTATATGTGTGTGTTGTGTGTGTGTATATATGTATATGTATACACACACACAACACACACATGAAACATACAAGCACCCCTAAAATTAAAAAAGAAGTAAGAAAATGATATGATAAACTTGGAACATCTTTTTCAGAGAAAGTACGACATGCAGGTGGGTTGAAATTCATTTACATATCAACTAGAGGAGCAGAAAAATATAGCTTCATAATTTCTTATTTAATTTTTACACAATCATTTACTACTCACTGCATATCCACGAGCTTTCCAACGTTTCCCATTCTCTTCATCGTTAGGCAATCTCTGGGTCTAGTTCTGGGAAATGGGTTGTGAATGAGAGAACATTATATCGTTTCTAAGCAGAAGCATGTAAAACTCATTATGCAACACCTCTCCCCTTCAGCTCTTTCTTTCTCTGTTGCGTAATTCAAGATCATCATGGATCACATATAGTGAAGCTGGAGCTTCTATCAATTTGGGTTCTTGCTCAGCTGTGATAAACACAAAGTATTAGCAAGGCATAAAATTTTGTTGTATTAAACCACTGATTTTTGTGTGTTGCTTGTTATACAGTAAAATCTAGTTTTTCTGCAAAAGACAGGATGATAAATATTTTACTCTTTGTGGGCTATTCAGTTGCTTTCTCAACTACTCAACCCTTCCTTTGTAGCACAAAAGCAGCTAGCCGCAATACATAAACAAATGAGTGGAGTTGTTTTTCAATAAAACTTTATTTACATAAACAAGCAGTGGGCCAGATATGGCCCCAGATATAGTTTGCTGACACCTGATCTAGACTATGTAGATAATAAAGTAACATCTTAATCATGAAATCTTACTTGCTAGATAGCAGAAATGTAAGGTTTGGTTCTATATGGTTCAAAGTTTAAAATGCTCTATGGAGGGGCGCCTGGGTGGCTCAGTCATTAAGCGTCTGCCTTCAGCTCAGGGTGTGATCCCGGCATTCTGGGATCCAGCCCCATGTCAGGCTCTTCCACTGGGAGCCTGCTTCTTCCTCTCCCACTCCCCCTGCTTGTGTTCCCTCTCTCGCTGGTTGGCTCTCCCTCTGTGTCAAATAAATAAATAAAAATAAAATGCTCTATGGAAGTAGTTCATTGACAGATGAATGGATAAAGAAGATGTGATATACATCAGAATGTTATTCAGCCAGAAAAAAGAATGAAATCTTTCCATGTGCAATGACATGGATGGAGCTAGAGAGTATAATACTAAGTGAAATAAGTCAGTCAGAGAAAGACAAATACCATATGATCTCACTCATATGTGGAATTTAAGAAACAAAGCAAAAAAGCAAAGGAAAGAGAGAGAGAAAGAGAACCAAGAAACAGACTCCTAACCATAGAAAATAAACTGATGTTACCAGAGGGGAGGTGGGTGGGGGGATGGGTGAAATAGGTGATGGGGATTAAAGAACACACTTACCATACTGGAAAAAATAAAATAAAATAATACAAATAAATAAAGTATCAGTAGCGCTAAGTAAAAATGCCATCAGTTTTCTAACCAGAAACCTTCACTGAGATGGATGGCCTCCAGTCTCAACTCAGAGTTCACATCACCTTTTGTTTTGAGCTAGTCATGACTGGAACTTTCAAGTTACCTAGTTTCCAAACCCCTTATTAAAGGATTTTGGACAATCACAGACTGAATATGACAAGATTATTTTATTATGATTTTATCACTGGATGATCTGCAGATGATGAGATCAAAGGATTATACTTACTAAAATCAGTACAGAAAATTGTTCTGCCCAATATTCCCCATACTTAGGTAATAATACACATCTCTCTCCAGGCCAAATCTAGAGAAGGAAATTTATGAAATATTCAGGTGTCTTTTCTCTATATTTTATTCTTCTTTCTTCAAAATGTCCTTGGTTTCAGAATTAATAAGACTTTCTTTAATTTCTTAACATCCTATTAACCTTCTATATGACAACAGTTTATGCCAAAGCCTTAACAATAGACAGCAAAACCTTCTGTATACAATTCTGTCTTCCCCAATGTAGTTCAATGATCACTAGCCATCTGTGACTACTTAAAATAATGAAAATCAAAGTTAGTTTTTCAGTTGCACTAGTAACATTTTAAGTGTTCAGTAGACACGTGACTAACATATTGGATGGTACAAACATAGACTATTTCTATCAATGTAGAAAGTTCTACTGTAGGGCACCTGGGTGGTTCAGTCTGTTAAGTGTCTGCCTTTGGCTCAGGTCATGATCCCAGGGTCCTGGGATGAATGCCCAGGCAGCCTGCTCAGGGGACAGCCTGCTTCTGCTTCTCCCTCTGTCCCATCCCTGGCTTAAGCCTGCTCTATCCATCTATCTCACATAAATAAATAAAATCTTAAAAAAAATAAAAGAAAGAAAGAAAGTTCTACTGTATAGTACTGCTATTGATAAAACTCAATAGAATTATCTACCATAGAGTAGATATTGCCTTGGTAAAGAGACCCTCTACTGCATCTGGCAATAAATCTTTTAGTTTCAGAAGCTTGTTTAAGAGGTGAAAGGTTATGAGGGAAAATGATTTAATCAAGAAATTTCATTATTTTAGGGGCGCCTGGGTGGCACAGCGGTTAAGCGTCTGCCTTCGGCTCAGGGCGTGATCCTAGCGTTCTGGGATCGAGCCCCACATCAGGCTCCTCTGCTATGAGCCTGCTTCTTCCTCTCCCACTCCCCCTGCTTGTGTTCCCTCTCTCACTGGCTGTCTCTATCTCTGTCGAATAAATAATAAATAAAATCTTAAAAAAAAAAAATTTCATTATTTTAATATATGCAAATGATGTTATTCCTGACACATAACAAAAGATGATACAAATTTTTACCTAAACCATAACGATCCTTATAAATGTAATGAAAGATTTTATAGTGAGAGAAAAGTTAAATAGATAAAATTCTTAAAAATATACATTAAATATATCTTCTCCAATTGGAAGAGAAGGGATATAACAGAGGCAGATAGGCAACCTGGTGGGTAATGTTTGTGAACCAATACAGAAAGCAGAGACTGAAAGGAGAAAGTTCCCTTTCTATTGAACAGATGCAATCAACAGTTACTGAGCAGCAAGAACAACCTTTAATATTCAACCTTCTATTTTTTTTTTTCCCCTTGATATCCTGAAAGAGGCACTGGAAATGAGAAAATAAACTTGGAATCATAGTGCAGAGCTAATTTTCTGCAACAACAAACAGGAAATAAATGAAGACAAAAGAAATGTGAAATAAGGCAGGAATCACTGAGGGAGAGTGGGCCCCAGGGAAAGACGTTTGGGAAGTGCCAATGCCCCCAAACATTTACACTGACATATCTGAAACTCATATGTTGAATGCTTGCTTTATTTATTTTTTTTCTTTTTTACAGGCCTGGAGAACAATTGAAACAGTAGTTTAGGGATCAGTAATTTAAATTTGGAAATAAATATCCACAAATGCTGATGAACCTTTCTCCAAGTGAAAGCTTGAAACTCAAAGACAGCTGCCACATAAATGAGATACAGATGCATTGTGTGGAGCTGTTTGGGAATGTTAGTAAAATTAAACAAAAAATGAACAGAAAATAAACTGTAGTGAAGCTGAGCTGTTGCTCTCCTCCCACCTACTTGTGCAGCAGAACTGTGGCTACTATTACCCATCTCTCAAACGACAGATTTGAAGAAAGTCACTCAGGGCATAAATGAGGCCAAGAATTAGTCCAGAAGAACTCACCCTCATTATCTACAGATAAATAAATGACAAACATAGAGCTACCCGTATCTAACAATCATGGGTAGCACACTGTTAAAAAAATAATAAATAAAGACAAGACAAGAAAGGAAAAAAAAAGGAAAAGAAAAGAAAAATTGCTACAAACGGAAAAAATAAAAAGAAACGAACATGTAGAACAAAGAAAAAATTTTACAAAAATGATTTTCCAAGCAAATATCCCACCAGAAGAGATACTTCTCTGCAATAAATATTTTGTGCCAATGTTGAAAATGAAAATAGCATCTTATCTATGAGAAGGAGAATCAAAATGATACAAAAAATCAACAGGAATGAAAAGGAGACTCAGAGAAAAAGTAACAGACAACAAAAGCACAAAAGCAATATCATCACAAAACCACTACCTAAATTAGAAACAAAGAACACATGCATATGCGTACACATACAAAACCACAACTGAAAATTTAATATGACCAAAAAAAAGGGAAAAAATGAAACTTGAGAATATTGCAGAGAGTATAAAGGGATAAAAAAGATGATATAGTTAAGAAAAAATCTCATCAGCATAGAGAAATGAAAGTAAAAATTGAACACATAGAATTTTTTTTTAAATCAAATATATAAGCACTAAAATCACAAATCTCAGAAATGGAATGAAAATTGCATTTGCAAGTAAAATAAGGATGCCATTTTCAATTAAAACTATAATTCCTAATAATCAATACTAGACATATTATGGAAAAATTAATGATGACAAAAATTCTTAAAATATCTTTGTTAAGAACAAAAAAAAGTAATCCATAATTAAAACAACTGACCTCAAACACTCCCAATAAACACTTTTTCTTCCCTAGATGTTAGTGTAACAAGATCAATAATTCTTTTCTTTTTTTTAATGAGTAAATAAAGCAATACATAAGTCATCAGAGTATGAATGCAGCAGAATGACACAGTCAAAATTTTAAGATCTGGAGAATTATGACCAAATAAATTCTATAATTAAAAGATAAATCAAAATAAGGACATATTAATGGGGAAATACAGCATGTAGCATAAATGAGCAGGTAGTGAATACTGGAATCCTTTCAAACTTACAACATACATGATATAACAATGGGGACTACAGTTATAAAATGATGCAAATAAATCTATAATTAATAAACATAAAAATAGTAAGATTACTATAATGAGCTGGGGAAAATTGCATCCTTACTAGCAAAACTATCATAGGTTAGACAGAAAGTATATGAGTTAAGAAGTGTAACTGTATTAATGTTATATCTTTGGGCGTGGGAGTCATCGGATAGTTTTAACCACCACTGAGGATGTAACGGTTACCACCTTATAACTCTCACGTTACTAGTAGAAAAGAGAAAAACAAATCAACCTAGAAAAAGTATTAGAAACAAAACCAAAAATTTCTATTATCTCAGATGACACAATTAGGACTTAAGTTTACATTGGTTAATATAAATTCGATCTACTTACATACTAAAGAAATGTACTTTTTTTGTGTTACATTGAAATAAGGTGGTTTTTTTTTTTTTTAATGACTCAGAAAATTGGATAAAGACCATCAATTTACCAAGAAAGAGCTGGCAAAAGGTGGGACTGATATTAGTTTCATACAGAGTGATCAGTCACTCCCCAAACTAAGACCGTCTTAATCTTAAACTCAGTTTGAGGGCACAGAGTTTTAGCACAACAAATAATGGCTTAAGCAGCAATTTGCTTTACTGGTTGTTCTCTTTGAAGTCTTACTCACTGAGAGGACACTTACCCACCAAGGACATGCCTTTAGCTATGTCCATGACAAAACCCTAGCTGTCATACCCTAATTGTCAAAATTAGGGAGCCATTAAATAAGAAGATTATCTTTGAAACTGAACAGTACTAAACAGAATATCCATAATCTATCATTTTTCTGTGGGAGCTTAATATTTAAATATGAACATGAATAAATACATCCTTGCATTGGTGACTAACATAACTAAAATAACTTTTGCAAAACACAAAGTTCAGTATTTAGCATGCAGCAGACCATAAGTAAATGTTAGTCCTCATGCTTCATTCCAAATCCTTTATTCCTACTGAGTTTCTTCCTTTCTTCTTACTTTCTCTCTCAGAGCTTAGTCATGCTTCTACTCTTAAAGGAAATCTTGATGCCTCAATCTCTTTTGCCTTCCTGACAGATTTCATGAAGGGAACATTGTCTTCCAACCCTCCTACATTCCTATGCTTTACCCACTTACATAAAAGTTCTGCCATCCCTAGACTATGCCAACGCACTGAAAATTCAGCTCTTATTAGTACACAGGTGAGTGGGTGTAAGGGTAATATTGATTTAGATGAATTTAATCCCATGTAAAATAATTTATTGATAATAATCCTTATGTTGCTTAGGTAAAGATTTACAAAATTACTTGCCCATTTTAAGTATTAAGATAATGTATTTGCCCTTCTCCTATTTGCTATGACAAAGCATGAGACTTAAATAAAGGTCATGCCTGAAAGACATTATTTCTTAAATATTAGCTAAGTTTATTCTTTTTTTCAGAATTGACATTTCTGGGCTGCTATGCTGTCCTAGGAAGCAATACCATTTGTTGTAAGCTACAATACATACTCCCTTAGCTGTAATCAAAAACTTTTCAAACAGAACGCACATCAGTTAAAGACTAACTTCTACAGGAAGTTCCTCATCATTTCAAAAAGGAACTGCTTATAATGCATAAAAAAGTTCACAGCAATTTTTATACGTCTGCAGAGTAAAATGCTCTTTATAATGTGAGGTATCTCTCATTTTTTAATATGTAGGTTAGCGGCACAATTTTCACTTGACTGAAAATATAATTTTGCTTTTTAAAATTATTCTGTTTTTTAAAGTGTGTTAAATTACTTATTTCTTCCCCCCAAATCTTCCTTGGTCTGACATAAAAAAAGATTGAAATCAACTGCCTAGCCAGTATATTTTAGATTAAGCTGCAAAATTAGAATATAAAAGAATACGTGTAAAGGAAATATTTATCTTAAGCTTAGGTTATGTCAACACGCATTCAGGATGAAGACACGTTCATGAAAGAGTTTGCAACCAAGGGTAACAGGAATAATGAAATCTGGAGAACTGAATTAAGGCGGGGAAAAAAACCTACCTGTTGATTGAAAAAGGAAACTTAAATGTGGGCAATAAAAACAGATCATCTGAAGTTCAAATCTGACCAAACGGCACTTTATATTTTTCTCATACTTGGAGTTCCTTAAAAATACGGTAAGCATTTGGCCAGTACGGCCAGGCGCGCAAGCGGCGCGAGCGGACGCAGGGCGGGCAGAGTCTGGAGAGGCTGAGCGTGCGGTGGCGGCGGCGGCGGCGGTGGCGGCGGCGCCGGTGGCGCCAGCGGCGGACGCCTCCCGCGCGTGCGCTAAGCCTCTCCAGACACGGCGCCCCAGCGTTTGGGGGGGGGGGAGGCGCTCTTCCTCCCTACTTTCCTCCCTTCGGTGGGAGTGCGCCGCCACCATCTCCTTCCCGCCGCTGGCCTTCCTTCAGACCTCACAGCACGAGGTGAAGGGGGAGAGCAGTAGGGTGGGCATTTCCGAACAAAAATAGCGTAAATTGCATATTAGCTTTAGGAATCCACTTGGCATGTTTGGGAAAAATTTGATTCAACTTATCTGTAAAACCGCATAAAGGATGGGACATGGATGAAATTTAAGAGGTGTGTTTCACTGACCAGTTATTAAAGACTGATCTAGATTGTCTCTGGCGTACAGATTAGAATGGGAAAGATGGAAAGTCAGAAAGTATTCACAGAACCATTTCAGCAGTCCAGGCAGAGTAATGAGTTAATAGGCAAGGCAATGGCAGTGAGAATTGGGAAAAATTGAGACATCCTGAAAAACAGTAAACTAAATGTTCTGATTGGCTAGTTGTAGAAAGGACCAGGGAAAATTCAACTTTATTTGGCAATGTCTAACTTGAGGATATATAGTGGTATATAAATAGGGAAGTGAGAACCTTTAAGAGAAAGGTGTTTATTTAATACATGCTGAGTTTGAAATGACATGTGGGCATTTACAAGATAGTGTCCAGTAAGTAGAATGTGAAGAAGAAACTCCAGGACACACATCTGCACGTGTTGAAGAATACTAGGGAAGGAAATGGTGGTTAAAGAGAAAATGAAAATTTAACAGAAAAGATAAAATAATTAGCCATTGTCCCAAAAGAAGCAGGGAGGACTTAATCACATACATTGGCATTAGCCCTGGAAAACCAGAAAGACAATGCTGTTCGTAGGTTTAGCCTTGTAGGAAATTGCCAAACTCTCTTACAAAGTGGCTGTACCATTTTATATTCCCACCAAGGATGAATTCCTGTTGCCACATACCCTCCTTTGCATTTGGTGTTGTCAGTGTTGTTTTGGCCGTTCTCATGGGTGTGTAGTGGTATCTCACGGTTTTTCTAAGTTGCATTTCCCTGGTGACTTATGATGTGGATCATCTTTCCATATGTTTATTTGCCATCTGTATATCTTTTTTGGTGAGGTGTCTGTTCCGGTCTTATACCCATTTTTTAACCGACTTGTTTTCTTACTTTTGAGCTTTTTAAGTGTTCTTTACAATATTTTGGACAATAGTCTTTTATCATATATGTTTGTTGTAAACAGTTTCTCACGGTGTGGCTTGTCTTTCATTCTCTTAATGGTGTCTTCGACAGAGCAGAAGTTTTCAATTTTAATAAAGTCCAGCTTATCAATTTTTTCTTTTATGAATCATGCTTTGGTTGCATATAAAAAGTTGTTGCCAAGCTCTGGATTTTTTCCTGTGTTGTCTGCTAGGAATTTTATACTTTTGCATTTTACATTAATGTCTATAATTCATTTTAAGTTAATTTTTGTGAAACTTTGTTTTTTTGGTTTTTTGCATGTGGATATCCAGTTGTTCAGCACTATTTTTGAAGACTATCCTTTCTTCATTGTGTTGGCTTTGTTCCTTTGCCAAAGATCAGTTGATTGTACTTGTGTGGGTCTGTTTCTGGGCTCTTATCCATTGATCTCTTTGTCTGTTCTTTTGCCTACCACACTGTCTTGATTACTCTTGCTTTTATAGTAAGTCATAAAGTCAGGTGGTATCAGTTCTCAGACTTTATTCTACCTCAGTAGTGTATTTGCTATTCTGGAACTTTTGTCTTTCTGTGTAAACTTAACATCAGTTTGTTGACATCCACAAAACTGACTGCTGGGATATTGACTGGACTTATACTGAATCTACAGATGTTACACATTTTTAATTTCCCTACCCAGTTTAACTGATTTCATATATTAATTTTGGGATTTATTTAGATTTATTCATCACGAGTGCAGAAAAACCACTATAAAGTTTTTCATCATTCAAAGTAAATTGACATCAAGTTAACTAAGAGTTTGCTTAGAAAATACATCATTTCTCAGGGAATTCATTTCTTCCATCATCATCTGAAAGTTACTTTTTCTTGTAGGACTGATGTTTCATTGTATCTCTCTCAGATTTTACATTTTTTGGATATATTTATAATATGGCTGGGGTGGATTAAATAATGACCTTTGAACAATATTTATGTCTTAATCCCCAAACCTGTGAATAAATTACATACATTGCCAAAGGACTTTGCAAATGTGATTAAGAATTTTGAGATAGGGAGATTATCCTATGCTATCTAAGTGAGATCAATGGAATCTCAACGATCCTTGTAAGAGGGAGGCAGGATGATCACAGACTGGAAAGGTGACATGATAATGGAAACAGAGCAGAGGGATAGAGAGAGATGTAAGAATGAAACAGAGGTCAGAGAGAAGAGAAGATGCTATGCTGCTGGATTTGAAGATAGAGGAAGGGGTCATAAGCCAGAGAATGCAGGCAGCCTACAGAAGCTAGAGAAGGCAAGGAAATAATTTAGATCCTAAAGCCTCCATGGCAATGGGCTTGCATCAGCCTTGATTTCAGCCCATTGAAACAGATTTCTGACTTCCAGTCTGCAGAAATGTGAGCTAATAAGTGTGGGTTGTTTTGAACCATTTAAGTATGTGGCGATTTGTTACAGCAGCCAGTAGGAAACTACTACTGGAGTTCACTGTATCTTCTTCAGTTTTCTTCTTTTTAAACTGTCCCCACTGGAGTATTTGTATCGCGTGTTGTTAGTAAATTTTGTGATAAGTAACTGGAAGCAAAATCCAACCAACTCTCTATGTGTATGTATGTGTGTGTAAAAATATACATATATGTACACCTGCATATATATAGCTACACGTATAAGTAGAAAAAGAAACCTGAAATTTCATTTAGTCAACGATTCTGTCTCATTTGAATATATTCTGTAACTCAACCTTCCAGTATATCTTTTTCAGTGATCTGGGAAATCTCAGATATTACTTGAAATTTAATTCTATATATTTTTAGAATTCCTTTCAGCTTAGTTAGTAAAAAATTTTGAACTTAAATCTATGCTTAATCTAATATTCATTTCAATCTGGTGGTTAATTTAATATTGTATGTGCAAAACATGTTTTAACACGAAGGCTAAAATGTAAAAATAGGTTGATATATTTCAGTATGAATTTGAATGGGGAAGTGATTCATTCTCAAATGTCCCTAGATTTTTTTTAACACAGTAAAATAATTTTACTGTAGTTCATAAAATGTAATAAAACTGCATTGAAAATAAAATTATTGAAGAAGTGATACTTTGAATTAGTCCATCATAAATAATAGATGTAATAGATTTCTGTTCATATTCTTTCTCACTAGCATTTAGTTATTTTTGTTTTCTTATAATTATTTTTGTTTTCTTAAATTTCCAATAATCATATTAAATCTGTTTATTTTAAATTAAGAAGTTTGATAGTAATTTTTCCAATAAATTTTGTGCTTGTGTATTACTTTAGGATAGAATTTTCCGATATGTACTTTAGAAAAAGAATATTAGACTTGGTAGCTGCAACAAACTTATACCCAACTGTATACAGCTCTATAACTATGATGAAAATTAAAATTACTTTTTGCGTTTGTTTAACCATTAAAGAATTCTTGTACAGTATAAAAGATATGGTGGTAAGTTGCACTGTTTTTCCCAAAGTAAAAACTTATAATATTTGCTCATTAATTATGCTGTTTACTGAATTTTTTTTTTTAGATACACTTTATTAAGGATGTTCCTTTGTTAGAATATATCGTGCATTGCTAAAATATCTTTTTGTTGCTATGAGTACTGGGGCCAGTAACTAAGTATTGTGATCTTCTGCAGAGCATTGCCTTTGGATAAAGGAAGCTGACTGGCCTAGAGAAATGTAAGATGTTATACTCCCTTTGGTGTTAGACGACTGAATAATATGAAGATTGAAGCCCAGCCATTTTCTATCAAGGTAGAAACACTGGTTTTGCAATTTATATTTCAGCTGCCTATTAATGACACTAAAATTAATTTTTGCCAAATATCTCGTTTTTGTTCAGTCCTTTCCCTAGGCCATGCTTCTGTGTCCTTTTATAGTATTTTCTGGAGGAGTGGATTTTCCAAAAAAGCAATATGCATATGAATCTCTGTCTCAGGGATTCTAGGTCCTTCTTGGGAACCTGACCTAAGACATCTTCTATTTCTTATTGACTATGATTTTGTGTTATGAATAGATTGTGGGTATATGTATTTCCTGTCCTGATTCGTGGTGATAATTATATTGTTTAACTTTTTTTTAAGGGGTTAGCAAATACTTTAATTTTTATGTAGGTTTATTTACATCAAAAGTAGAGGTGACTGCTGAAAAGGATCAAACAAGCAGACAATGTGTACTACTATGGAGTGTTTTACTCATTTTGAGTAACTGAAACAATGTGGGATTGTATTGATTGATTTTTCGATGACAAAGAACGTTTTATTTCAGGTATTAACCATTGGTCATTGTTTTAGTCCGTTTGAGATGCTATAACAAAATAACCATAGATTGGGTGGCTTAAAAACAACAGAAATATATTTTGCCTGGTTCTGGAGGCTGATAAATCCAAGATCAGGGTACACATAGCTTGTATGTTTTATAAATGATGATCTTAGTCATTTAATTGATATATTTAGTCTGATTTAATATAATTTCTGCATTTTTTAAATTTAAATCTATCATTTTTTCTGTTTTCTATTTTCCTCACCTATTTAATGTTGAGCTCTCATTTCTTGCCTTCTTTTGGATAAATTAATTTTATTATTACATTTTTATCCTCATTACCTTGTTAGTTACACATTTTCTTAATCTTCCTTTACTATTACACTGAAGATTAAAACATTTGCCCCACTTATTAAAATCCATATAAATTAGAATTTTTTAATCACTTTCAGGATATGCCAGAATTTTAAAACATTTTAAATATATTTTCCCTTTTCTGCCTTTCATTCTACGGCCATATTGTCTTTTACTCCTCTGTGTACATTTTATGGGAGGCTGGGTGGCTCAGTCAGTAAGGTGGCTGCCTTTGGCTCAAGTCATGATCTCAGGGTCCTGTGATCAAGCCCCATGTCGGGCTTCCTGCCCAGCAGGGAATCTGTTCCTCCCTCTTCTTCTGTGATCTCTCTCACTCTCTCTCCCTCTCTCAAATAAATAAAATCTTTAAAAAAAAATCCTGTGTATTTTAAACTCCATGACACATTATTATTATGATTTTGTGTAAACATATAATTTGTTTGGCTCTCCACATATTCACTCCACCTCTTACTTTTTGTTACTTCCTTATCCCTTATTTGTTATGGGGACAATTTTGTTTTGCCCTGAACTCCCTCAATCCTGGTTTCATTGTGATGAATTCTGGTTTTTTTCCCCAATATCTTAATATTTTTACTTGTTTAAGTATATTATTGTGTATTGAATTCTACTTCACTTTTATGTTGCTCTATATTTTATCTTATGGTATTCTTTCTTTATTAATTTTGTTACTCTTGATCTCTAAAGTCAGTATCTTTTTTTCTCTACTTTATCTTCACATTTTAGAAGTTTTACTCTTATATCACCAGGTGAGGTTTTCTTTAAATTTGTGCTTCTTGGAATACATATAGTCTCTTAAAATTGTTTTTGTTTCCTTTCAGCAACTTTAGAAACTTCTCAGCTATTATCAAGTAGGTAATACTTGTCCCAACCAGTTTCTTTTCACTTTATAGGACTCTAAATACACCTGTTGTAAATCTTGTGATCATCTCTCATATAACTTTTATACTATTTTTTAAAAATATTTTACAACATTTTTTTTCCTTTACATACTTCAGTTTAGGTATTCTTTTTTGTCCTACTTTCCAATTCACAATTCTCTCTTCAAAAGTGTCTAATGTATCATTAATTTCCTGTTGGTCACAAGCTTTCCCATAGTGTATTTTTAGTTTCTAGATTTCTCATTTGATCATTTTTATAGATTTAAGCATTCTGCTGAAATTATCAGTCTTTTCACTTAAATTCTGAACATATTAGTCATTATATTTAAATTTTAATAGCTCCTGTATTTCTATTTCATAGAAATAGAAATCTTTCTGTCTTTCTGTGTATGCTGGGAGTTTTAGTGAACACTTCTGAAAGCCACATTATCTTTGCTTGAATGCAAGATATTTTATCTAAAAAAATTTAGAATTAAAGTCAAACCTCCATTTGATGTAACCTGTTGCCTGGAAAGTTTTACTTTGTTTCTGGCATACATTTTGAATAGTGATGTATTATCTTAATCCAATCAAAGATTGATCTGTTTTGCATCTGTTTTATATCCCAATGTAGCCTTTTTAGAGTTCCACCTGAAACTCCTAAGTGTTTATTAGGCCTTCCTCCTAGGTCAGCCCTAGACTCATTTTTTTTTTCTTTTTATTCCTAAGTATTTCTACATGAAGGCTTTCTGAAAGACAAACCTCTGCTCAGTTCTCACCCTCTGGGTAGCCATTTCCTCCTTCTCAGAATCTCAGACTTTTCTACAGAAATTTTAGAATTGGCAGTGCCTTAATGTTGGGCTGTCTCGTAAAATAGCTACCATTCACATATGGCTAATAAGCACTTGAAATACAGTTGAAGTGGAATGCGCTGTAAGAGTGAAGTTCATATATTTTACTTAGAAGACTTTTTGAAGACTTAACACACACAAATATTTTTTTCCAGCTTTTCTTGGTGGTCTTATCAATAATGTTGATCAGTGGGACACCTGCGTGGTTCAGTCGGTTAAGTGTCTGCCTTCAGCTCAGGTCAATCCCAGGGTCCTGGGATTGAGTCTGTCATTGGGCTCCTTGCTCAGTGGGGAGGCTGCTTCTCCCTCTGCCTGCTGCTCCCCCTGTTTGTGCTCTCACTCTCTCTGAGAAATAAATAAATAAAATCTTTAAAAAAATAATGTTGATCAGAAACATGGAGCCCATTAATGTCTGAAGCAGAAGTTTCTAGACTGGAAATATTTGAAATATGTAAATATTTTTAAATAATAGTAACTGAGAATTAGCCACCAAGTGGTACCTGGGTGGCTCAGTTGGTTAAGCGTCTGCCTTTGGCTCAGGTCATGATCCCAGGGACCTGGGATTGAGCTCCACATCGGGCTCCATGCTCAGTGGAGAGCCTGAGTCTCCCTCTCCCTCTGCTGTTCTCCTGCTTGTGCTCTCTTGCACTCTTGCTCTCTCTCTGTCAAATAAATAAATAAAATCTTTAAATAAAAAAAATAAAAAAAAAGAACCAGCCACCAAGTTTAAAGCCATAAGTTTTAAATGT
This sequence comes from Ursus maritimus, assembly GCF_017311325.1. Lineage (NCBI taxonomy): Eukaryota > Metazoa > Chordata > Mammalia > Carnivora > Ursidae > Ursus > Ursus maritimus. The sequence goes on along the minus strand of NW_024423453.1, from coordinate 22,905,065 downwards.
TATTTTTAAAGTTTTCATATGCACGTGCAAATGGTTTTAATAAAAAAATTTTAAGTAATACAAAATGTTTGTCTAGGGGAGATTCCAACATACTTCAGACTTAATACAGCCCCTAAATTCAGCCCTATCCCAAATTACAAGGATCATTACCCTAAAAGAAAACTCTTCTGGCAAAGGATTTACACAGCTGATAAAGTTAAGAAAAGCATGTTATAGGCACACAATATTGAAGTTTGGTTTTATGTTCCATAAACATTAAAAAAGCATCCCTAAATTTAGGGAATATAAAGCAGCATAGATGGTATTTTATAGAATTACACTAATAATAAAAGGTCCTCATTAGTTAATTTTCCTTTACTAACTCCATTGAAAAAATCGCAACATCTGCTCTACCTTGAACTGAGATGTTATTGAAGATGTTATGCATTTTGATAGCCTTTTCCCCCATAGTATTGGGCTCACCATCCAAAGTATTGAAGCACTTTTATTTTATTATTTCTATCAGATCCAAAAAGTAAGATCGATGCTTAAAATGGAAGAAATTCATTTAAACTTTATTTAACATATTCAGCTTAATATAGGAGAATTGCAAATGAGTACTGGTCAATAGGTGTTTTCATAAACCCTTTAACACTTACAACTTCATCTATTAAAAGTCATATAATAACATTTTGATGTAGGACTCTAGACATTACTTCATCACATACACATATACACTCTCTCTCATGCAGAACAAGATATTTGGATGTGAAAGTCCAAGGTATATTTTTAGTTACTTTAGCTACTTTATTGCTTATTCCTCTATGAGAAATCATCTCCCTTTTCTTCTATAAAATTATAGTTCCGTTTTTTCCTGATAATTGCTACTAGAAGTGACTCTGAAAGCACATGTAAAAAATAATTTTGCCTGCATTTTATTTTTATTTAATTATAGTAAGAAATAAGAGACTATTAACATTATTGTTGTTTTAATTAAAAAAAAAAAAGATTCCCTTTGTTCTCCAGTGGCTCTATTGGAAAGTCTTTTCGGTTATACCAATGTCTGAAAAAAGGCATTCATTACTCTGGGTGAAGTATGTAAAAAGAACTTTTGTTTTTAGCATCATAAAAGCTTGCTTGGCCCCATAAAGGTAGTCTTCAGACAGGAGACTGATCGTTTTTGGGTACCTAGGTTCCAAAATGGGGAGATACTGTGGGTCTAGGGAGCAACAGGTATGAAATGCCAACCTGGACAGGGAGAATGGATTCTCATTTGGGGGCTGGGATTAAAGTTATCTTTCAGAATCAGCTACTGTGGTGCATGGTTCTGATTTAGAAAAAAATGACTAAACATGAGAATATGAAATAAAACAGGTATGTCTTTAGCATCCAGTACACGTGGAACAGTGACTGTGTGGCAGGACACTCTTTTTATACCTGTGTCTATCCCCTCCCAAAGCTCTCCTCTCACTGGACTGGTTAACTGGAGGGACTTAGAGCATTGAAAATAAAAACATGTGCAGTGGCTTATTTCTTACAAGTCTTTTAATCTAGGGAAAAGAACATGAAATCATTAGTCATCTCATAAAAGGATTCCCTTACTTGGCTTCTGTGAGTATCCAAAGGGTGACTGCTGAAACAAACCCACACACATGGCCACACAAGAGAAGAAGACACTCACGAACCAAGATGAACCCGTGGAAACAGCACAGGCCAACTTCTTAATGAAGATGAAAAATTCTCTTCTATTTATGACACAATGTGCAGAAATTACCTTGACCCGCAGCAGAGATAACCCTTGGTATTTATGTTAAGGAAATACTTCCTGGATTCACTTTCATTTTGTGCCTCAGGGAATAAGCAGTACATATGAAACAGAACATAAAAAAGCTACTGCATAAGAAACATCTCTCCATGGGTGATCAGCCGCATCCAAACCAAGGTTCACCAGCATCTTTATAACTTTATTTCTTCATTTTTAGGTTAACCTGGAGGCATGATGAACATCTTGCAAAAAACAAAACAAAACAGAAAAACAAAATAAAAACAAACCTTATAATCACCATGAAATAGGAGAGAGGGCATCTGAGTATTTAAGCTCCTCTGGTTCAAGCAAAGTCCCTAGAGTTAGAGAGGAGAGAAGATTTGCTCTTCCCTTATGTTTTGTATTCAATAGTGGGAAGAGAACATATATATTTTTCAAAATATCCAGAAGATCCAAGCACAAATCATGGGCCATCGTAGGTATTTGAAAAACAGCTATTTTGATTTTCATTTAAAATCAAAAACAAATTGGAGTGATTTGGAATACACAGGGAGCTAACACTATGGAACAGTAAGCAAATCACATGGAAATAGTGGAAATAACAGACACTATCAAGAAGGTTGTACAGGGCAGGGAGAGGAGCAAATAAAAAAGGAAGAAACTGATGAAGACTCGAAAAAAGATTAACGTCCCTTGTGAGCACAGCCCTACAGCTGATCGCACAAGTCTGATGTGAGGGCTGGAGCAGAGAGAGCTGCACTTATCACTACCTCCTGCGTACTCATGAGATCTCTGGAGATGAAACACCAACAAAGGCACTAATTTATCTTTCCTGGAGGTTTCACTTATCATTTAACAAAAAGACAGGCACGATTTTTTTCAAAGATTGGGTTTTTTTTGTATTATGTTACCTACAGAGACCACAATAAAGCTGCATGCTTTATGGAGCATGTAAAATATAGGCCTTATCATCATTTCTACCTCATGCAATGGTGGTCAGTCATACAGGAGGAATCAGAAACAGGGGCAAAAGCTAACATGACCATATTTTTTAAAATATATGCGTATTTCCTTAAAATATACAATTAACATTGGGGCAGTCTATATCTTTACTGCATAAAAATTCTTCGTTATTTAAATTTCTTAAATTCCATGGAAATCTATAATTTTATTATTTATGCATTGCTATTTATATATGTATCAGTTTCATTAAGATAAAATTTTACTGTAGTAAATGGAAGGGAGGAAGGTCAAAGATTTAAACTTCTGTAGGCCAAGAAATCCACCAGGAGCTGGAAAAGTAAGTGGGTATGAAACTTTACCTGTGAAGACAAAGTATATTAGAGTTCTTCAGAAAACAGAACCAATAGTAGCCCCCCTTCCCACACACACGTGTATGTATATATATATATATATTTATATAATAGCAAAAGGGCAAAACATATGGTACTTCCTATTCACCAGAAACTGTTTTAAAGGCTATAAATATATATATTTTTAATGCTTGCCCCAGCGTTGCAATACACATTTACAACTAACCTAAGTCCATTTCTAAATAACACAATAGTGATTCACGGTAGTGCAGGCATCTTATCACAGAGGATTTCCAATTCTTAGCCCCCATTCCTTATGTTGCCTACGTTTTCCTTTGGAGTCCTTATCATATTAATCAGAGCTATTTTAAATTCCCTGTCAGATAATTCCAAAATCTGTGTTATGTCAGCGGACGGTTTTTTCTTTCTTCTTAGAATGCCTTGTAAATTTTAATTGAAAGCCCACATTACATATCAGTTAACAGGGACTGAGGTAAAAGGCCTAAAGGTGCGGTTTTGAGTAAATCTGGCTAGTTCCACTGTGTTTAATGTTTGCCCCAGTTGTACGTGCAAGAAGTTTCAACTTCTCTCTCTGTTCCTGTGTTCTTTGGGTTTCCCTAAAAACTCCTCCAGAGTGCTTTGTACTCTTTCAACTATAAGCTGCAGCTCCTACCCTGGAGCCCTGCTGACATGGTGGTGATGTGCTGGCCAAGTGAAGCAGTCTGTAATCTTCCGATCACATCTGTCTTGTAGTGGACCTGTGTCCTTAAGCTGTGGTCTTCACAGGTATTTTTATACTTCCCATACCATTTTTGTTGAGACAGGAAAGATAGAAGGAGCTGGAGTTGGGGAAGTGTCCTATACCAAAAATAGGTCAGGCTCTTGGTAAAGTCTTTCCCCCTTTGATATGGAGAACACACTGGGTAGATTTCACATGGTTACTTTTCCCTTCCCCTGCCAGAAAGATGAGGTTATCTTTTTTGGCTATTCACTCCCTGGTTCCTGGAGGTAAAAATCCATGAACACGCAGGGCCCCCAATTAAGATTATGGCCCAAAAGTTTCTCACTCTCATGCTAGTCCACATTCAGCCTCCAACAATTTGTCAAAATTACTATTTAAGTGTTTCTGCCATTTTGTCCCATCTGTGGCCTCTGCTCCAAGTAAGGAGAGCTCAGCGAGGACTTTGGATTCTCTTGATTCTCCAGAGTTTGGGGTGGCATTTGATCCTGTAACCTCAGTTCTATGATGGGTTCAAGAAAAGTCATTGATTTTCAGTTTGTTCAGTTTTGTTATTGTTCCTGTAAGGATGGAAATGACCACTTCAACTTCTTTATCTATGGGAACTGAAACCAGTACTGTAGCTTTAAATATTTGAAATTATTTAAATCACATAACATGAGGTATACATTATCTCTACTTCATGATAGAAGAACTGAGTCACAGAGAAATTAAGTACCTTATACATGGTTTCAGAACTAGTGTTAGAAATATGATTTGAACGAGGTAATATGGCTCCTGAAACTACTCCTTTCATCACTAGGCCATATTGTCTTTCAGAGAAGGCAACTTGTCAAAGGTCACATAACCAGTATAAGGTGGAACCAGGCATCCTGTGTCTCTAACCACAGCACTGTTCTGCATGGGTTCAGGTCAGGTTATTGGTCCACATGTCTAGTATGCTCTACAATGTCTGGATGTTTATTATATGTACTTCAATTTACACAAAATTTTCCCATTTACAAATTCTATAGAGACACCCAAATTAACATTCTATCATAATCACCCAATATATAATGGTGACATCTTTCTCTGGCATCGACTAATAATATTGAGCATATATTGAGTGCTTAACACATGCTAAGTGATATTTCAGTGATTTTTGTACAATAACTACTTTAATTCAGAAAATTCTGTGAGACCAGAGGTACCATGATCTTATTTTAAGACATGAGGGTACTAGATTATAGAAAGTTTAAATAAATTTGCAAAGTTTTTATATAAGTTATCTTTTATTTAAAATACATCTTTAATGTTGAATTATTTTTACATGCTACAGTAGTTAACGCATGAAACTGTAAAAGTCAGTGAGACCTGAGTTTTAATCACAACTCTGACATTTATTAATGTGACCTAGTTAAATTAATAAGCTGATGTATGATAAAAAATTGAAAAAAAAAAGGGAGCTTGCATGCTTATATCAAATTATTTCAGGAAAATAAGATTTTAAAATATTTTCCAAATAAATATATTTCCCCAAATTAGTTGAACAAAGAAAAAGCATGATGGCTCTAAGCACAGTAAAATGAATCAAGTTTTAGTGCTTTAAAAAATATGTAAGTTATAATATGGTAGAAGTTAACAAATGTATGCACTTCAGTTGTTACAGAGTTTCTATTGGCATGTCTTTAAACTCACTGATTCTTTCCTTGGCAATGTCCAATCTACTGATGAATCCATCAAAGGCATTCTTCCTTTGTTATAGTGTTTTTGATTTCTGATTCTCAGAATTTCCATCTCTTCGCTTGTATCCCCTATCTTTCTTGAGTATTGTTTTTTTTTCCATACGAGCTCTAAACCTATTAATTGTAGTTATTTCACATTCACCTATATCGTCAATACATGCACATATATAATAATTATGCTGAGAAAAATTTTGTAGTATGACATATAACATGACCCAATGAACTTATGTGGTAATAATTCTATATTAACATTTTTAGAATAAACTTTTAGAGAATAATGACAGTTTAGGCACATAATTTTGAAATAAAATATAATACCAGAAGAGCTTACTAGATTATAGAATCACTTCAAAAAATATCTTCTGAAGGTCTGTAATGCTGCTCACATTGTATTAAATGTTGTCTTTTATAGCTTTAATGTCCTATTATTTTATATCTCTGATTTATATGACCTAGGGCACCTGGGTGGCTCAGTCAGTTAAGTGACTGACTCTTGATTTTGGCTCAGGTCATGGATTTCAGGGTCCTGGGATAGAGCCCCTGTTGGGCTCCGTGCTCAGCAGGAAGTCTGCCTGATGTCCCTCTCCATCTGCCCCTTCCCCCTGCTAGTGCACACACAACTCTCTTGCTCTCAAATAAATGTCTTAAAAAATTTATACAACGTGAAACTATTTTTCTCCCTTGTATTAGTGTTTTAAGCTACTCACACAATGGAGAAGTTAATCAAAGCAAATAAATAGGCTATTTCCTTACATGTAAAACCTTTTATGAATCATCTGAGAGGTATTTTTTAAAGATTTTATTTGAGAGAGAAAGCAAGCACATGAGCAGGGGGAGGGGCAGAAGAAGAAACAGACTTCCCACTGAGTGAGGAGCCCATCACAGGGCTCCATCCGAGGACCCTGGAATTATGACTTGAGCAGAAGGCAGACGCTTAACTGACTGAGCCATCCAGGCGCCCCACTGAGAGAAGTATTTAAAAAAAAAAAAAGCAATTGCTGGAATTATCCACTCATTATAGTACACATGGTAATATATGAATAATATCCACGTTTGATTCAGATATTCAGCATAAGGGACAAGGTCAGAATTCTCTCACATCTCTAGTGGTTGCTCACTTGCACTACCTTATAGATATTGAGGTGAGTGTGATTTGGAACTTGATTCTGTCAATCCATCTCTTTCTAGCAATTCCTCCCAAAAAGTGCAAGCAACTTAATTACTTTGTCAGACTTATCAAGTAGCAGAATTCACAATTTCAACTTTGTAGTATCTATAAACATCACAGTCTGAGTACAAAATAAATCTGAATCATTTATACAAAATTAACAACAAAGGACGATGGGACAGGACTTCTCTGTCCCAGGGACAATGATTTGGATATCTAATGTAAAGTAGAATTTTTAAATTACTCCATCTATACGTTGCATCCCTTCATTTCATAATTAGTACTGTAGACATGCCAAGGCATGCCAACCCAGACACAGAGCATAGCTAATTAGCCTTGAGGGATTGAGGCTCCTCAACTAGTTGTAAATTTTTATTCAGCTGGGTGAAAGGCCCCTCAAAAGGTCAAACGATGCTGCCATCAAACCAGCACATGGAAAGAGAACCACACAGAATGGTCAAAGAGGTCATCAATGATAATAAGTACAGAGAAGTTCGAGTTCAAGACCAAAATATTGCAGAGTGATGAGTCGCACAATTTCTGAAAAGGCAATTAAATTTGAAGTACCTCTAATTAACTGCAGGGGTGAAAAGGAGCCATAGAAAGATAGAGGAGGAGGAATAAATCATGGGCCTCTAAGAAAAACATTGTTTTCTTCGTTAAAATTCTTTTACTTAAATTTTCTTCTGTAGAGTTTTAGGGATGGCAGAAACCACCTAATTAAAAATTCACACATTGCCTATTAGTCATTTTTCAATCATATTATAGAATGCCCTTGGAAAAGAAGCTTTTGATAATAATGTATTCTACCAATTAAAGTAACCCAGAAATTTCTTTGATTTACAGTAAAGAAACTGTACTTGACAATGAAAGTAAAACTACTTGATTTGCAGTCTCTAAAACAATTTCAATTAATCTGTGCTTCCTTTAATGGCACCTTCTACACCTAAATTGGGTATATCTTTATCAGGAGAGCTTGTTAGAAGTAATTTGAGATTATGACTCATCTAAGTGAAAAATACCTATTAGGAAATGTATGATTTGTCTCATTTCCATTACATTCTTATATGAAAAGGCTTCTGTTTCCTCAGGAAAGGGTAGAAAGACAAATAATTGGGATTATATGTAATAACTAAAAGCTGTACTAATTTTTCAAACACTTCGCAGCTTTTAAAAGCTTATAGAAGTCATCTAAAATCACAGTGATTGAAAAGGCATTTTGCCCCCAAATGATCAATTTGCCTAACTCATATTCATTCATATTATTGAGAACATTTATATGATTTTAATCAAAATATTAATAAATTAGAAAAGTAAATGCATTTATACAGTTTTGCAAATGAGCAATACTTTGAAAAGCTGAAGTTTAAGGTAGCTGTTTCCTTTGCATAATAAAAAAATCAATTAAATTCAATACAATATTCATCAGAATCTACTTGAATAAAAAAAAAGATTTCAGGATAATTATCTTGAAGTATGAGTAGGATCATAACAGTCAGAAAGAGTAAAGGACATCCCAGGGTAAGGAGAGCAGGGACTTTTTAATAAGTGGGGTGATATAGCATAAAGTAAGAAACAGAACAACAGAAGATCTGCTTCTAGATCTGGCTTAACCACCAATTTGATTTCTGTCATTGAGAACATGCCTTTATTTCTCAGGGCTTAAATATTTTTGACATTTTAAAAATAAAAATAAGACATAAGGCCTATTGTTTGTATTCCAGATTTTTTATTTTGTATGATTATATAGGCACATTGAAGAGTCAAATTTCGTTGGAGAATGGAAAAGATTTAGTGGCATTATGGAAATTAAGGGAATTATTATAGAGCCATGTTGTGGGAGGTTCATGCTTGCCAGCCTGAGTGAATGTATAATCCTGTAAATTAAGTAAAACAAAACTTATTTATTAGTGTACTATGTCAATAGAAAAAATACAATTTTTAATGAGGAACACAAAGTCATAATAGTTCAGGGTGATGCTTTTCATACTTCTACTGATGTGCTCCTAACACCAAAGGAATATTAAGCCTTAGTCCAAAGAAACCCTCTGAAAATGAAGTTTTGTTTGTTTTTAATGTTTGGGTTTAGCATAAAAATTCATGAGACCTTCCAGTATGTACCATAGTATATCCATAGTTTTTGAAATGATAAAATACCCCAAATCTTTGAAGTAAATTGAACCTTTAGAAACATGCCTCATATCCCATTTCAGACTTCTGGAGATGGGTCTATTTAAGCAATAGGGGTCTAAATTTTGTGTATGTGTGCATCTATATATCTGTATGTGTGGCCGTGTCTTTGTATGTGTATGTGAGTAGATACGTGTGAGTGTATATATATGTGTGTGTATACTGGTATTTAATTACAAAATGAAACAAAAAATGTAAAATAAAGAGCTCATAGTCACTTTTGTATATCTTATTATCTTCTTCTAGGTCTCTTTGTAGTGTTATACAAATGTGCTCTGTCTTATTTAAATAGACACAGTTTTAAAACAACCAGTTTTTTCTTTGCATTAGCACAAAGCCAAATTATACAAGACACAAATTGATTTAGGGTCACATTTTTTGCAAATGTGCTTTAACCAACAGAATTCTAAGTTTGGCTGTAAATCCAAAGCTTAAATAAAGATATAGCCCAAGTTGAACATTGCTAGATAAATGAACAGAAAAGGAACTTTACCACTTAATCATGAAAGTCAAATTAACTAATAATTTATTGTCTAAGGATTTCAAGGCAGTAGAAAAAGTTAAGAAAATTAGTCAAAGTTATATGTATATATGTGTATATAAGTATGTGAATATATATATAAAATATGTATTAAGGGACATTTAACGGACATTTATATAAATAACCATTGTTCCTAAAGTGGGACTTTTCATGAAAGAAATTTTATTTCTAACAAAACTCTATCATGAAATAGGTCTTCTCATGAATAAAGGAAACCATCATTTTTAATGTTTATTACATTTTCATCAGATATTGAAACTTTATATTAAAAAATTAAATCCCTTTATGAACTTTGGCCAGAGAAAAGGAGTGATGGTGGACTTATTTTTAAAAAATAATCTGTTAATATTCCTAGGACCAAACTTTTTTTTTTGAGAGACAGACAGAGCACAAGAGAGTGCTAGAGAGTTCACGCAAGCACAGGCGCAGGGGGAATGGCAGAGGGAGAGAGAAAGGGAGAAGCAGACTCCCCACCAGCACAGAGCCCAACGGGGCCCCAACCCCTGATGCTGAGATGGTGACCTAAGCTGAACTCAGACGCCTTACAGACTAGCACCAAACTTTTATAATGGACTTCTAATTGAAATTTTAAAGTGTTTCCAAATTGTGTGAGCACCCTCATGTTTATGGGCATTTAATGTAAATGGCTTTATTATGAAATCAGAAAAAGTATTTATTGGACACTTATGTGCTATAGTCTGTTCTACCATATTCATACATGTTTATCATTAAAACTCACCAACTCTGAAAGGTAATATTATACTTTTTTTCATCATGAGAAATTAGGCTAACATATGTAGATAAGTTACCTACATTCACCTACCCCTAAAAGACAGAATTTCAGTTGTCAAGTCTGAATAAAAATTCAAGATTTTCCCCAGTATACTTTGCTGCCTCTCAAACTATAGGAAATATTAGTATCGGGGGAATTCTTTTCATGGTCTAAATTACTAAAGTGAAGGTCATGGACTGTGAATGATGGAAATAATCCCAATCATTTGCCTTCGATCTCTGAACCCAGCCTGCTTCCCAGGCTCTGCATATCCTACACAGGCCCTTTCTCAAACAGTAGTTATCCTGGAGTCAGAGGTTTTGACAGACAAACTTAAGATTGTCTCTCCAAACTCTGTGTTGAAAGAGATCATCATGCTAATTCAACTGTAAGACTTTCACAGATCCTGTTCCAGTTTTCCCCAGCCATAATTATGAATAAATCACTGGGTGAGGAAATGGTGGGAGTAAGAGAAAGGAATGGGAGAGATAATTAGCCAAATGAACCACTGTAAGTGATACATATACACATTAATGAATTTGTGTTTTCTCCCTTTACTTTTTTCATTAGATTTTTTTCTTCTGTTGTTTCTCTGTTGTCTTGAGCATTCCTGATGACATGAATTTTTCCTACATACAGGAATCTCTGTGTTTTATAGTGGGTAAGGTTATTATTTCAATAATATTAACTGTTAGAAAATCTTAAATGAAGGTATGCTTTTCTGGCTATCTATGGAATTTTTTCCATAGAGAAAGATTTGTGTAAAACAATAAGACAATAGATGTTCTCTAAAGCTAGCATGCATATTAAGCATTTTTTTAAGTTCTAGAAAGTTTTATTTTTGATTCATGAGTAAATGTATGATATATATTGAGCAGATAACACAGACTCTAAAATGAAAAGAAAATGTGCTTTCTGTATTTTAGAGAAACTCTTATAAAAATATTTTCCCCATCTCTAATTAGGTGTCATTTTCTACCTAGGCCCTCAAAAAAATGGGTACAAGATAATTATTTTTAAAATAAAAGGAAAGAAAGAAAAAGAACATTGTAAACTTAAATTCTCTGTCCAATAAAAGAGTTAATCTCAAACGTTTTGGTTTAAGGACCCCTTGCAACTCTTAATTATGGAGAATACCAAAATACTTTTGTTTATGTGAGTTATATCTATTTATATTTACCCTATGAGGTGTTAAATGTTTTAAAAATTCTCAGTCTTAATTAAAATATAGTTGCATGTTAACAAATTATTTTTAGAGAGTGTGCATGTGCAGATATGTGCATGAGGGAGGGGGTGGGGGAGGGGAATGGGAATGAGCAGAAGGAGAGGAAGAGAGAGATTATTTATTTATTTATTGAGAGAGAGAGAGAATCTTAAGCAGGCTTCAGTGGGGGTTCAATCTCACAACCCTGAGATCATGAACTGAACTGAAATCAAGAGTCCAACACAACCAACTGAGCCACCCAGGTACCCCAAATTATATTTTTATAACAAATAACTATTTTATAAAATAAAAGATTGGTGAGAAGAATAGCTGTGTTTTCCATATTTGCAAATCTTTTTAATTTCTTCCTTACTTGCATCAGCTGGATTCTCAATGTCTACTTTGATATTCAACTTATTGCAATATCACAGGTCATACAGCCTCTGGAAGAATCTACTGTACACACTTACATACTTCATAAATCATCCAAAATAATCCTTTTGAAATGGAACTATGATCTTATTTAAGTTCCACTAGACTGTTAACTTCATTAGATCAAAGACTGTGTCTGTCTTATGAAGCAATGTATACCCAAATCATGAAGCAGTCTTTTCTTGTTGAAAACTTTCAGTGATTTTCTATACCCATCAAACAAAACTTCTTAATATAAATTATAAGCCCTTCATCTGCATATGTGTCTTTAGCCTCATTTCTATCCGTTCTCTCTTACCTTCCACATATATTTGCCTTTTGAATCCCATACGTATTATTTTGTAAATTTCTCAACAAAGTCAAGCTCTCCCTTTCCTCTAGGCTTTCATGTATGCTGTTGTCACTTGGCCAACTCCTCATTTATTATTTTTTTTAAGATATTAGTTGAACTATCAGTTTCTCTATGTTTCCTTCCCTAGCACTATAGAATCCCATCTTACTTAGGTTCTCCAGTGAAAGAATATGTTAAAAATAAATATACTTGAAATTTGCTTAATTGCCTATAATCAATGGTACCACTATTTTGTAGAAAACAACTTTAAATAATAATTTATACACATACTCAACTGTAGAGGAGAAAATTTACTTTGTGTCAGGATGGGAGAATGAACTCTGATTTTGGAAACACATATTTGTAAGTTTTTTAGTTAGAAATTGAAGACGCCCTAAGGGATTTGTTTTTTCCTTTTTTTTTTTTTTCTTCTTCTGGTTAAGATACAAATTGACTTGTTGAGGAGCAGGAATGAGAAGTGAGGAGAAATCAGATCTGAGAAGAGTAATGGTTTAAAATAGTCATTTCGGGTGATGGAGAAATAAACTGAACAAAGGTGTTTGACAGCTTTAAGATAAGTTATGAGTTTGGGAGCCATAATTTATATCAAAACCAATTATCCCAGTTTTATGATTATCTCCATTAGATAGAAACTTAAAAAGTCTGATATGTCTTAAGGTATAATTCTCATGGACAAACACAATAAAGAGAATAAGGATCAAGAGGGTTAAAGTAATGTCAAGAGAATAGGGGGAAAAAGCCCATGGAATCTAAATTTTAAGGGTAGTGTGAAAATAAAAATGTAGAAATATTAGAGGTGCCCATGAAGTTTGCAAGTTACTATATTTAAGGAGTAAGCTGGACAAAATGGGAAGTAATACAGAGTATTAGGAGTTCTAACTTACTGGGAAGCAGAGCAGAGCAGATTCCGGTGAATATCAATTATGCTATGGGAAATGGCTGCTGGAGTAGAATGGAGGGGATATTGGAGATGATGAGGTCATTGGACAGAGATCAAAGTATTACATGGGCCAACACCATTGAATTGTTCATGATTCCCCTCAGCAAATGAGGAGACATAATACAGATAATTATAAAACAAATGCAAAATGAGAAAACTGGTAGGCAAACCTCAGTGAAGCCGTTTGAGGTATGTGTGCATGTGCACGTTTGTTGTTCATTTGTATGCTTGTTTATAAGGTAGCAGAGACTTGGCAATGGGTCTCAGAGTGAGAAAGCCATGAGAATCCCACTTTGAGACAGTGGAATGCATAGAATGTTAGAAAGAAAAAGCCATCACTACTTAAAAGGAGAATGGAGCTTTCTCTGTAATGTTAAGAATGGGAGAAGAAGGAATTAATCATTGAAGAAATTGAAGATGGAATGCATTTTTGAGAAGGGAGCAGGACTTTTAGACAGTAACAAGAAAAAGCTTGAGGGGAGAAAACAAAGGAATGGAAGGAGTCGTTAGGGCAACTGATGTAGCGAATCTTAAGGGGACAAGTATACCATGAAAACAGGAGGGTGAAGCAGGTTCTGTCTCTTGGAGGACATTGCCAGTTTCTCTTTCAGAAAGAACTGTGAAACTCACGGTGCTTACATTTTATCATTTTGGCCAGTTTCTGTAGCTCCTCCATATAGTTTTCTACTTACTTGATTTTGGAGGCTACAAGCAGAAATTTATTCATATTTAACCTTAAACTATACAATACTTAAGCCTTCTGTTTCCAGTGGACACCTGTTTTCCACTGAAAATAAGATTATTCCATACTGGCAAAACATCTTTATTTTGGGAAGCTCACAACCTAAGACTCTATGAAGTACACATGGTCTATTAAGCTGCTTTTTAAAGCCTCACCCCAAGAATAACACAATTTAAATGCAGGATAAGCTCCCACATCTCTGAAAAGTTACTAAATCCCCTGCATGGAGGAATGAATGAGCCCCACAGATACCTTCCAAAGTAGGAAAACTATTGAGGTACTAAGGTAGTAGTGTGAAAAATGGAAGGGTTTACTTTATACTTTTCATAAATTTGTTCTTTCAGATTTTTCAACATTGATTTTAAGTTCTATTAAAAATATTTTCACCACTGCTATGAAATTCCAACAACCTTTGGCACTTTACCTCTATTTGATTGTTTGCACCTTATTGATGCTATGTGTTTTAATTTCAGAAATGGTTTTAAACAAATAAGTACCATGACCACTGCTGTCCTTTACCATGGCCTCTGAGACGATCTGGCCTTCTGCTAATTTTCTACTTTATTTCTCTCTCTTCTTCTATATTCTACACTAGCCACATAAAGACACTTGCTTACTGGCCTATGAAAAGCATGCTTCTGTCTCGGTTCCTTTGCCTTGACTTTCCTACTGAAGATTCTGTTCCTTTAGACACCCATTGTCTTATGCTGCCATCCCTATCAGGCCTTCACTCCAGTATCCCTTCAGCAGCAAGGCTTTTCCTAAAAACCCTGTATGTTATACCAGTCCTCCTGCACCTCACCCTAATCTCTATTCACTATACCCAGTCTTACCTTTCTTAACAGCACATATTGCCATCTGACATGATATATTTATGGGTTTACTTGTTTATTGTCCATCTTTTAGTTATAGATAATATGCACCAGGATAACAGAGACATTATTTCTCTTGCTGTTATAACACAGTGCCAAGAATGTGACAGTCATTAAATATTTCTTGAATGAATCCATTTGCTATAGTTAAGATAATTATAGGTTTATCAAGGTTCTCTGTTGTATCTGTACAAGCTGAGAAGACTCAGAACAATTTGGGTTTATAGCTTATACTAGACTCAGTAAAAATAATAGTAAGACTATAAGGAACATTAGGTTTGCAAACTAGCCTTTCTAGAACATCTGAAAATTATAGAAACACAATTTATCATCCTCAAGTAAGTTAATATCTACCACTACTTCTTGGACTACAGCATGTTATCTGCAGTTTATTAGAGCACTTCAAAAAAGTTCAAATCCTGCTGGGACTAACTTGCAGCATATGTTATTGAGTGTGATACAGTCACCTCTATATTCCCTTGACAATGAATGGATCAACCAAGAAATCAAAGAAATAAATTATATGTAAATAAATGAAAATGAAAACACAATGTTCCAAAATCTTTGGGATGCAGCAAAGTGGTTCTAAGAGAAAAGTTTATAGCAACACAGGCCTACCTGAAGAAGCTAGAAAAATCCCAAATAAACAACCTAACCTTACACATAAAGGAGCTAGAAAACAAACAAACAAAATGCAAACCTAGCAAAAGAAAGGAAATAATAAAGAATAATAAAGATTAGAGCAGAAATAAATGATATCGAAATGAAACAAAACAACAGCAAAACCACAATAGAATAGATCAATGAAACCAGGAGCTGGTTCTTTGAAAGATTGTTGACAAAATTAATAGGACTCTAGCAAGACTCAAAAAAAAAAAAAAAAAAAGAGAGAGAGAGAGAGGACCCAAATAAACAAAATTGCTAATGAAAGAGAAATAACAATCAATACCACAGAAAAACAAACAATTGTAACAGAATGTTATAAAAGCCTATATGTCAATAAATTGGACAACTTAGAAGAAATTGATAAATTCCTAGAAACATAACCTACCAAAACTAAAGCAGGAAGAAACAAAATTTGAACAGACCAATCACCTGCAAGGAAGTTGAGTCAATAATCAAAACAACCAAAAACCAGGGGTACCCGGGGTACCTAGGGGGCATAGTCAGTTAAGTATCTGACTCTTGGTTTCACCTCAGGTTGTGATCTCAGGGTCCTGCGATCAAGCCCCTCAATGGGCTCTATGCTTATAGAGTCGGCTTGAGATCCTCTCTCTTCCTCTTCCCCTCCCAGTCATGCACGTGCGCGCTCTCTCTCTCTGGAATGAATGGATAAGTCTTTTAAAAAATGCCTAAAATAAAATAAAAAACAAACAAACCTACCTCAAAAAGTTAAAAATAGAGCTACCCTACAACCCTTAAAATCCTAACCTAGAGATTTTTTGGAATGCCCCTCGTAATACATTTCCTACTAGATTCCTTTCCTACAGTGTTGGGATACTGATGAATAGAACCAAACAATACCCAGTTATAGAGAATGCAACAGTTTGGCTTTTACCCCTTTCTAGTATGTCTGCTTGTATTTGTTCCTGGCAGAATAGCATAGAAACTTGATCCTTGGCTTCCCAGAAATTCTGTAAGGTAACTCTCACCCTATAAACTCCTCTTGTGCCTAAACTAGCTAGAGAAGATTCTGTTATCTGCAACTAAGAACCTTGAAAGATATAGAAGCATTCTTAACTACTTTTCCTGATATGCAGTTTCATGAAGGTAATTCTCGGTTTCTTTCTTTTTTTTTTTTTTTTTGAAAATGGAAGTTTTGTTTTTTTTTTTAAAGATTTTATTTATTTATTTATTTGACAGAGATAGAGACAGCCAGCGAGAGAGGGAACACAAGCAGGGGGAGTGGGAGAGGAAGAAGCAGGCTCATAGCAGAGGAGCCTGATGTGGGGCTCGATCCCATAACGCCAGGATCACGCCCTGAGCCGAAGTCAGATGCTTAACCACTGTGCCACCCAGGTACCCCTAATTCTCGGTTTCTTAGATGTGGTTTACCTTTGTACAGTTATATAATTTGACCATCTTTCTCTTAGAATTATAGGAATCCAAATCATTATCTTTATTAATGAAAGTTACCACTCTTTATTTGCTAATTCTTAGTACCCATGGCATTCAGACCTGAGGATTTATGAGAATATATTTATGGAACCTTTAACATTTCAAATAATTACAGTTCAACCTTTCAAAGAATTTACAATCTTCCACCATTCTCTGGAACTGCTTGCCTTTATTAACCTGAGACTCTTTTCCCCAACGTTAGATATCTGTAGATACAAATTACCTTGTAATTGCTCTGCTCGTTGCCCAAGTGCTTTGCTTTCATCTGGCTACCTAATTTTTAAGGCAGTCTTGACATTTATATTTCTTATAATTTTATTTATTCTTTCTACAAACATACTTCTTAAATAATTGTTTACATGGTCTTGTGCATACTAAATAGCAGTCCACTTTTAATTCCATCTAGAGCTTCTTTTCCTTCAGTCTGCTGAATATTTTAATATGACAACTTCTAATTCTACTCTAAGACTCCGTTTCAAATTTAGCTTTAAGTTAAATTTTGTATTTGACACAAATTGTCCTCTTACCCTCTGTATCCTTGATGCAAAGAACATAGTAAGAGCCCAATAAACATTTACCAACCTGATGAGTTTTTCTTCTCTTACCTTAATTATTATTTAGTTTAAAAAAGAATGAATTCAGGGTGTCTCAGTCAGTAAGCATCTGACTGTTGATTTTGGCTCAGATCATGATCTCAGTGGGATCCAGCCCATCTTGGGCTCCTTACTCAGTGGGGAGTCTGCTGGGGAGTCTCTACTCTCCCTCTGCCCCTGCCCCCCCACCCTTGCCCCAACTCATGCTTTCTATGTCGAAGTAATAAATCTTTAAAAAACCACATCAAATAAATACCAGTATGTACAGGTATAACTATGAACATTAAGCTTAAAATGATTAACAACAGAAAGACAAGTTTCTATATTCATGGAGCTCAATATAACTGTAGAGCAAAACTTTATTAAGCATCAGATATAAAATAAGTGCTACAAAGAAGCAAACATCATGCTATAAGAGACTATCGTAGAGAAAGACAAATTAGTCTGAAAATTCAGAGAAGGCTTTTCTGAGAAAATGAGGGGTAAGTACAGGTTATCTAAATTGAGAAGGGGAATGGAAATATTTCAGGAAATCATTGTACGAAGTCCCATGGAGGTTGGGACCTATAGGATGGGAAGAATGAAATATCACCAGAACAGCAGTTTAGAGCAAAGGAAAATAGTGAAAGAGGAGTCTAGATAGGTTAACAAAATTCAGATCATGCAAGGCTTTGTAGGCTATAGGAAGAAGTTTAGTTGTCATTTCAAGAACAAACAACAGAAAGTTACTGAAGAAGTTTAAACATGGGTGGGACATATTTAGAAATGTTTGAAAAGGACACAGTGGTGGGTACTGTGGAAAGCAGATTAAAGGTGAAGAGTTAATGCTTGGAAAACATGAAGTATTTGCACTAGTACAAAATATAACTGAATTTCTGAGATAAATTTATGAAATTTTGGGGCACCTGGGTGGCTCAGTCATTAAGCGTCTGCCTTCGGCTCGGGACGTGATCCTGGCGTTCTGGGATCGAGCCCCACATCAGGCTCATCTGCTGGAAGCCTGCTTCTTCCTCTCCCACTCCCCCTGCTTGTGTTCCCTCTCTCACTGGCTGTCTCTCTCTGTCAAATAAATAAATAAAATCTTTAAAAAAAAAATTATGAAATTTTGATTCCCAATGTTCTTGCCTCTAGACTAAGAACATTTTGGTTGAATTATTGAGTTTATTTATGAAATAGTCTCATTACTTCCATTTGTTTTATTGTAACTATATACAAGTAAAAATCTCTGATTTAAGAACTAATCATCACATTCCTTTGGATTAATTAATGAAGCATTTATATTAATTTGGCATTTTGGACTCTTACTTTATTACTCACATATCCTTGAGTTAATATTTCTTTTTAACATCTGAAATAAATTTCAAAACGTAAACTATAGTTTATACAATTAAAGGTATAGGTTTGAAAGTAATATACCATATAGATGTGTTCCCATTAATATTGTATGTAAAAAAGACCTGAAATGAATAAAATGAGGAGGCTTAGAAGTACAATTTTAAAAATATGTTTTTATATTTTATTTAGTAGCTCTGAGTGAGGCTGGACTTGAAATATGTGTTAACATACTAATTTTACAGCTACTAGTTTGACGACACGAAAAGTCAGATTTCCTTCAATTATTCCAAGTGCATTTTGAATTTTGAAACTTCACTCCATATCAGTGTATTTTTATATAGGAGACTTGATGGGCCTTTGAATTCAGCATATACTATATTTCAGGAATGTGCAAGGTAAAACTATGAATCAGATTTTCAAGGACATAAGTCCCGTGGCTAAAAGAAAAAAGAAAAAGAAGAAAGTGTCCTAGTTTCCCGACCCCATGTCTACTTGAGAGTTTAACACCTTGAAGCTGTCCTTTTCTTTCTTTGAGCTCCCCAGTATTGTTACCATCAGCTAGGTCACCTTGCTTGTATTCCTCACATCCTTAATAATGTACCAATGCCTTGCTTTCAATACTGGTACCAATAACCAGATCAGTTACTCTTCAGTTTCAGGCATCAGAGACTATACTTTATTTATAAAATAGTTTTAATGGGATATTACATAAATTACAGTCTCCAGGATGACAATAAAACCTGGCCAAAAGAGCTAGAAAAAAATTCCCAGCACACCATTGGCCTATTCTAGTAACAACACAACTGCCATTGCACTCAGCCATTGCTACCCAACAACCCCCTCCCACTCCCACCATATTGATGAGGAAATTATTTAAGTTAATCATTTTCTATTACTGCACTATAAAATAGTTTCTTTTCTGAAATAATTTGCTTTATCATGCTTCTTTAGCTGAGCATAATTCCAGACCTCAGAGTTCTGTATAAACTACTATTCAACTATCTTATTAGTTCTAGTAGCTTTTGATGCTATTTTTCTATGTAGACGAGTATATCCTTTGCAAATAATGACATTTTAGTCTAATCCCTTTCAGTCCTTAAACTCTGATTCCTTTCTTTCCTTCTCTTCTTCCTTCACTCTCTCTTTCCAACCTTTTAAATATGTTCAGTTAGCCAGCATATAGTACATCATTAGTTTTTGATGTAGTGTTCAATGATTCATTAGTCTGTCTCTCTCCCTTCCACTCTGCCATCCTCTCTTCTTTCCATCATTCTTATGCTGTAAGCAGGACATTGAGTACTGTGTTAAAGAGTGGCTGTGCTAATGAGAATCCCTGTCTTGTTCTTGTTCTTAAATGTGCTTAAATAGGTATTTGGTACATAACCTTGGCCGTATTAGGAAAATTTCCTTCATACTGATTTTTTTTAAAGTGTTGATCTTTATCAAATGCTTTACTTAAATGTATGATATCTCCTCTTTCTTCTTTGGTCCGTTAATGTGAGTTCTAATGCTATTTTATGCTGAATCAACAAAGACTTTGGGGGATAAATCTTATAGGATTATGATGCATTAATTTTAGTAAACTTAGATTCACTATTATTTTATCTAGGAGTTTTTCATCTATTTGTAAGAGAAACAGATCTATAGTTTTCCTTTTTGTATTCTCTTTATCTGATTTAAGATTATACTAACTTCATAAAATAAATGGTTACCTTTAGCTATTTCTATTTTTTCAAAAATGCAAAAAAACCTCACTTTGGAAGTTTATGGAATTTAGTCTTTGTCTTTGACTACCTTAAATTTCAATATAACATGTAGGTATAGATTTCCTTTAGCTAGGGAGTATGGCATCTTATAAATTATTTCACTGTGAGATTTTAAACTTTATAAGATTTCTAAGTTTACTATTTCTTCAAACATTTGCTCTCACTCTGGTATTCTAGGTCTAAACCCTGGCAATTCTACTTTTCCCCTATTTGATATTTATCTCATCTTTTCCTGTTGATGATCTAGAAAATCATATTCAGAATTTTATAGACATTTACTCATTCTTTAGCTGTTTCTAACTAGCACTTTATCTTATCCACTCTAAGTAAAATTTCTACTTTGTTATTGTTTGGGGTTTTTTAATTGCTAATATTCTTCCATAATAAACTTCCATAAACGTCATCAATTAGTTTAAGTTCTTAACCATCTGTTTAAAAAATTTAACATCATAGATTACATTTGTTACTTTTCTTTATAGTAGGGTTACTTTTCAGATAGGATAATTTTGTCTTGTGAGTTTGTGTCCCTCCAGTGGTATCATCTACCCTTTTCGGTAAGTGTGTAACAAGAGGCAGGTCTTAGTTGTATCCTTCCTAGTGAACTAAAGGACATATAGGGAATAAGCACCCGGCTCAAGAATCTCAGGAGCCTCCAAAACCTTTTGGTCTATATCATGTCTTGCAGTTCCACCTGACCGCTCTTCTGGTCCTGGATTCCTCTTTATCCTGAATTACTTAGGGTCTAGGTTAAGTTTCTGTATCAGGGGGACCCAAAGTTACAATAGATTATATATAAGAGAATTTTATTCCTCTCTCACTTACTAGTCCAAAGGGGAGTTATCTAGAGCTAGAGGATATTTCTTCACCACAAAGGCATCGAAAGACTAAGGATAAAAGGTAGCCCTGGATTAAAGTTGTATGTTCTCATTTCCATGCCAGCAAGAAAGGGGGTCATGGGAAGGAGAGGAAATTAATTTCTTTCTTTCTTCTCTTTCTTTTCTTTCTTTCTTTCTTTCTTTCTTTCTTTCTTTCTTTCTTTCT
>NW_024423453.1:22677772-22883469 GCF_017311325.1 Ursus maritimus | reverse complement strand
TTTATTTATTTGACAGAGAGAGAGACAGCAAGAGAGGGAACACAAGCAGGGGGAGTGGGAGAGGGAGAAGCAGGCTTCCCGCTGAGCAGGAGCCTGATGTAGGGCTCAGTCCCAGGACCCTGAGATCATGACCTGAGCCAAAGGCAGATGCTTAACCGTATGAGCCACCCAGGTGCCCCAGAAATTCTCCTTTCTAAAAAGATATAATCTAGAAGTTGTAAACACCATTTCCACATATTCCACTGACCAGCATTGTATCGTATGGCCACATAGGATAGTCAGATTTTGGGAAAAATTTAGCATTTCATGTTGAAGTTTTCAAGGCCTGAGGAAAGGATTAGGTTCAGTATTGTATGATAGAATGACAGTAAGGCCAAAGGAAAGATCATACCTCAATGGATAACATAGCTGTAATGTTAATAATAGCATAATTCTTAAACTTCAAAAATTATGCTCATTTTAAGCAAGCACACTAAAAGACGATTGCTCTGCTTTACCTTTGATACAATTTTTTTTTAATCTCCATCTGTCTGATGGAGTTTGTACAAACTTCAAAGAACTATCTTTACTCAAGCTTATCATAGTTTTGTCTTTTAAAGCATTAAGTAATTCCCCATAATCCAGTCTCAGTTCGAAGTGCTAAGTCTCTGGTGGCTGAGGGAAGCCTGTAGCTCTAGTCAGAAGTGGAACTATGAAGCCAGAAGTCATGAGCTTATTTTAGTGTGTGTGTATGTGTGTGTTTAACTCCTCCACTTCCAAGTTAAACAGTCTACTTTGAATATTTCCCCAGGCCTTCCTGAATAGTCAAATAATCAGATCAAGGCAGATCAAGGTTTTCCTACTCCATTGTGCACTTTACCTTTCTCTTGCCGTATCCTTTCCTGTGGGTCCTAGGTTGAATTGGTGCTGAAAATACATAGATTTGTAGACGTAACTGCTTCATACGGATTTAAATCACCGCAGGTTCTTTATCTCTGATTATTTGGTTTTAGGGGCAGAGATCCATAATTGCCTTCTAGTATCGATCCCTCCCCTGTAGAATACCAGAACTGAGCATGGCTAGAGACTGCGATTCCCAGCCTCTTATGCCACCTATTGTGAACATATGTATTTACTCACCAGTGGGATAGGAGAAGTGATGTCCACTTTTAGGTCATGCATTCAGAGGAATGTATGTGTGCTTTTCCAATTTTTCTTCTATTCCTAGTAATCTGGAGATGATACAAAATAGCTGCCTATGAAATAGATACCTTGAACACAGAGATGGTAGTCTCGCTACCAACCCTGGACCTACGATTTCTGTTCTTTTATGTGAAAGACGAATACATTTCCATATTGTTTTTGCCACATTTTGGGGTGCCTTTGTTATAGTTACCTGTGTGAACACTAATATATTCTCAAAGTTTAGGCAGATATCCTTAATGTTGTAACTATGCTTACACTTGATATCACCTATTTGATTATTTTGCAACTGTCCCTTTTAATCTCATTCTTGTCTATTACTAAATTCCTTCAGAAAATAGATATTCAAGCACATAGAACAAGGCAGGCATTTTGTTGCTCTGATAACAGGTATCAAGGTAACAAACTAGCTAAGTCTGAAACAATAGTTTTTATGATTTGGCATGGTTCTGAAATTACAAATAGAAGAAAAACTGATCAGCAGATCTAAGAAACACAAGGAGAGAATAAGCAGTTTTTCACAGCATATCTTAAGAAATGACGTAATCATCATGGACAGGAACTTATCCTAAGCTAGTTGCTTATTTCCTCACTCTTATTTTCATGGCACATAATATAAATGGACATGGAGGGACCAAGAAACACTTATAGACACATACCATATCATAGTTAAAAAAAATCACTACTTTGTGTTGATATACTAACTAGAATATGTCAAAAGTTTGACAGAAATCAAATGATTATAATCTTGTATTTACAATTTAAAACTAATGTTTACATGTTCAGAGACAAAAACTAGCTGGAACACATTCAGGTAAAGAGAAAGAGCACCTATATGAGGGATTATAAGATCACTTATGATTTCTAAAGTCCTGTGGGTGTAGAGAAATTATTTTCTGAATGTATGTAATAAATGAGTATATGTGTGTGGCTCAAATGTATCTAAACCACTACCTTAACCATGGGAGACCTGGGGAAAGTAATTGATTATATCAATACATGAAAAAAATATTACTCGAAAAGGATATTGAGTCTTCTTTTCAAGGAACTTTAAAAAATAAAGTGATTAATATAGGTTTCCTAATTAAGAAACTAGGAATTTACTTTGGCAAAAAACTTATTAAACAAGTCTTATAAAGGGAGAATGAACGAGTGGTACATACAAGTTCAAATATAATAAACTTGCAATTTATTTTAACTCAGAGATCAGAGATAAGAGGGTTTGACTTCAGTTTTTAATACGAGGAATATCTCAACTCTGGGAGAGTAGAAGAAAAGATAATTCCAGGTAAAAGAAATATAATAGAAGATAGTGTCAAAATAAAAAAGAAATCAGACTTATGTATGGAGAGATTTATTTCAAAAAAGACTACTGCAATAGGAATTTTTCTCTACCCTTCAAGCTCTTTAACTGCTATAAAGAATTAAATTGACATGAGACAGATTAACGAGAAAATCAAGCTTCATCATGTGCCTAAGGGGGATCCATAAGATTATGAGGCCCATAAGCAGTCAGACAATTGAGGCTTAAATGCCATCCAGAGCTAATGTGAAGGGTCTAAGGGTCTAAAACTTCAGATGGAAAGGAAAAGAAGACAATTCACAGGAAAATGAAAAAGAGTAAATGTTTGGTAAACAAATGTTTGCTGGGCCATACAGAAACAATGGGACAGAGAAGAATTTTAACAACTGGACTTTGCTAAATTCCTCCCTCTCTGCCACACTGATTTCATACTATATTGTGGTTATCTACAATGACAGAAGGCCTGTTCTGAGAAAAGGGCTATCTAAATTCTTTGTGAAAGTCAGAGGTTCTTCCTGAACCTTCTGTTTCTTAGTAATCAGCCTAAAATAATACACATGCCAAAGAGACACATTTTGTGGTGGCAAGTTTTGCTTCCCTACAATATATAATTCTGACATTTAATATACCATAAATATAACAAGCATATGGCTAGAATATATATAAATAATATGTCAGTATTACAAGTAAAGGGATTCATTAAGTTTGGAGTAGGTCCTACATATCTGTATATTAATAAAACTGTAGAAAGGTGATAGGATTCTCCATTTGAAAACCACTGGCCTAAAACATTCTGGATTCAAATTAAAGGAGTAAAATTGAGACTAAGTTAAATTAAAAAACAAAAACAAAAACATAACTGAGAGTATGACTTGTTGTCTTACACTAAGCAGCAGTGAAACAGTGATAAGTAGAAAAATATCATAGATAGCAAGGCATTGATGATCTATGTAGAAATCATATAGTTTCTGAAATATTAACAACATTTTATCCACACAACAAATTTAACTGGAGTGTTAGGCATCTCTTCCAATTTGATACTTCCCACTCAACTCATATCATCTTAATTTTTTGTACCACCTCTCATTTCACAGAGTGAAAGAACCATTCTTCTATGATACTCCAAGGGCTTCTGGGAAATCTCAAAGACAGTTTACGGTGCAAAAGCTATCATTTAGGATTTGTTTGGGGAAGGCAAAATGTCAAAAGTTATAAAGAGATTTGAACATTTAATTAAATAGGATCATAGATTAGTGAGGAAATACATGGCTACCTATTGATCAAAGGCTCCACAAAGTTTTCAAAAGTAAATATAGAGGGTAATATGACATAAAGAACCTTATTACTTTCAAAGGTGAAAAGACTTTTCTCTTGAATAATAAAAGACATGATAAAGTCAACATGAAGCAAAAGATGTTTTTCTGATAAGACACAAAAATCACTGCCTCCTAAGACAGATTTTCAGAAGGCAAATAAACTTTTAAAAACACTTAATTAAGAATACACTGATTATCCAAGAAACTCATTTTAACAGAGAAAACCAAATTGTAGTTTTGCATCGGTAAAGTTTTTTAAATTGATAACATTTTAGCTAGCTACAATAAAATCTCTTTTCTGCAAACACAGAAATTTCTATATCCGTTGTGGAACAAGCAGTCCTTCTACTTTAGGACAAAACTATTCTTTTCCTTAGCAAAAACACATTCTCTATACCTTGCATACTGAAGCTGTTCCTTTTTGCCATTATTTCTCCTGGTAGATTCTCACTTACAAATAATGGTTATACCTGAACTACAGTAACTTTTATTTCACAGAGAAAACTATCAGGTGGATAATTGTGAACTGTCTGCTGTATACAAATATTGCAGAAGCAGAGTTTATGAATTTACATAGCTCAACTTTTTATGGCCATGTACTGTCTTATAGTACAACTTCTCACTTGGGTAAGAATGAATATGTTCATTAACAGGTTATATAATCTCCCCTATATACTAGAAAAATAAGAGGCAAAAATATATAGGTAAAAGTTTCTATAAAAATAAATTTTAGCCATGAGTCAGGCATGAACAAAGAAATACAAATCTCATTGCCTTACATAAACAATCTGGCTCCCCTCCTTGTGCCACCTGTACATTTTTACCAAGATTGAGTTTTTAGCAGATGAGACAAGTAGAGGTTACCTAGTTAATATGAGAGCTAAGGTGTCCTCATCAATATCTGTGGATATCTCTAAGATTTCTTTTCCCTCGATGTGTAATCTTATAAAGGCTGGGACTCAGTTTTAGAAGAGGGACTGAGAAGAAACCAAGCAGCTACCTAGCTATTTCCAAAGCCCGTGCAAGTGGATGAAAGATCCAGCATGTTTCTAATTAGCTTTTTAATCCTCAAGTGAGTGCTCCTAGGGTCCCTGGGCACCTTAGTAGCTCCTGACTGGGAATGGGGGCATGAAGCTTGAGTAATTCTAAGGAGTTGATGGACCCAGAAAAAAAGAAGTCCGTCAGGGTGCATAGAGGGGTAGACAAAGAGGTGAGAGCATTGAAGGAAACAGAACAAGGATTCAAAGGAGGTAAAGGATTCAAAGAAGGTCAAAGGTAGTAAAAAACAGAAAAGGGGAGAGGGGTTGATGGTAAGGAAGAGGTCTTAGAGAAGACAGTTTGGAGAGTTGCCAAGTTTCCCAGGAGGTCATAGAACTCCTAAATGATCTTTAATAAAATGCTGCCATTTTTTAACATCATGAACTGAATTAGTGCGAAGCTTATAGTCCGCAGGAGAAGGGGAGAGAGGGTACCGATAGACTGAAAGTTACAGGTGGGATTAGATAATTATATCATAAATAAATCTTAAAGGAGCTGGTAGAAAATCCCAATTCCCAGGAGCCAAAGCAGCTCACCCCTCACCCCAGAGTACAGTCTTCAATCCAGGAGCTGAGGGAACATCCTCACTCAATCCTCATTGAAGGTGCAAAGGAAAAACAGAAAAAGCCTCATAGGCCAAAAAAGTCTCTTTGCCTGAAAGGAAATAATTCTTTTGATCTTCTACAGATAAGAAGTGTGGAGTACTGGAATAGAAAATGTGACTCACCACCATGAATCCCAATTTTCCCAATCAGGAAAGGAGACAAAGATCCAAAAAAGTGGACATAAATACCTGTGAGAAGACAGTGGGGTACTAGGGGCAGTCAGCACTTACCCAAGTCTTGAAGCAAGAAAACTTTTTTCCAAATGCTATGGCAGTAGGAGGACCACTCAATCTGCAAGAGGCTCGACAATCAGAAAGAAAGGGCTTTTCTTTTATAGGGAGGCATAAATAAGGCTAGACAGACCAGGTGTTGGGGAGTGGGATGAACAGGTGCTGTGACTTTTGATCACAGAAGTTTTTCTCTGCAGTTAGATGATTCTCAGGTGGGGCCACTAAGGGTTTTTTCTGTTTCAATGTTTATTTAATACCAGGGGGCGGTTAAGGTTTGGGGCCCTGTAGACAGGAGAAAAGCCTAACTAAATTTTGGTCAAGCTCAGTGAGAGGGAATTTTGTTGAGACTGGTCAGGTGAAACAGTTAAGCTAAAGACAGAACTAAGAATGAGAATTTGGAGGGTCTGTCCTTGGCCTTATCCTATGTAAACAAGGTTATCATCCTCAAGTCTTACCTAATTCACCTGGGGAAGGGTGGCTCTTTGCAGTAAACCACTTCCTGAAACACTAAAAGGTGGGAGTTTCTTAATCATCATAATTTTCAAGGAGCACAGGGCTTAGGTACATTTCAACACTGTCAATAATATGAGGAATTAGGAAAATGCACATAATATTCTACTACTATCTTAACTATCCAGATTGTGTATGTCTTCTTAATTATGTCATTGAACATTTCAAAATCAATAAATTCTTATGAAACTTATTTAAGTATTTCCATCTATAACACTCAGGTTTAGAAAAATAACAAGGGAATTAAAATGAATAACAATAATTTGTGGCTTTCATAAGTATCCAAAGTGTAAAAAGAATTCATAATCAAATACAACGAAATGAAGAATTTAACATAAGATTTTAAATGCGGAAATAAAAAAGATTGAAATCACTGTTCCTATAGATATACACGTATTCAATAGAGAATTGGCTCAACTTTTTCATAAAATTCTCATGAAGTTGCAAAGATAATAAAACAGTCAAGGCTTCCGACCTTAGGATTACAGTTCCATTTTTAATCTTTCCATTCCAGTGCCTTTAAGCATAATGAAAATTTAACAATAATTAATGGATCTTTAAAATTGTTCTTCAATTGAAGGCATATGCTAATTGCGTTTCTGCCAGGGTAGAAGCAGGGGAGGTGTTCAGAGAGGAGATCCAGAAGAGCTCAACCATGATGTGAACATCTATGAATAGCTCTTTCAGTGGCAGTGCACATAGTCTGCAAATGCTTGATATTCATAGTGATTTGCTCATAAGAATGGTTACTTCCAATTCTGTACCTATGACTAAATTTTAAAGCACGTGCTTCATGGCTACGAAGGCAATCATTCCGTCAGGCTCACTGTCAGGAGGTATTGGATTAGCAGTTTGAAGGGATTTGGGGGGGGGGGGGCTGGGGGTTTGTTTAACTCTCTGAAGCTGTTATTTAAATTACACTTTAAGGTTTTATTATCTTGACTCCTAACAATGCCAACTACGTCTCCCATTTCAATTCTCTTTCCCCTTAAATCTTATTTTTTTGCTTTATTTCAAGCAGTAAGTCTATTAAATACTATGCACAGAGTCCACAAATTGCTGCTAGAAGTGACTGTTTATTGCTGTTAAAAATCTATTGCAGGTTAGATATTTAAATCCGAATATTCGGACATGATATATGTTTTGGCTCCAAAATGATAATCCATATAGCCTTTTCTACTAATTATAGAAATAAATATGTTAGAGAAAATGATGATAGTCGCACATTGGAATTAGCATCAGTAATCTTAAATGAAGCATAAGCAATGTTTCTTTTTCAATATAATAATTTCTTAAATCTTAAGTAAGAAGGCCCACATTTTAAATTTCAATCCAGTCAATAAGGCTTTATAGAAGAGTGAATGAAACGCTACACTTGAGAATAAAAGGGTGCAGTATTTCTGATTTTGTCATTTCAGGATAAGTAACCTTAATCAGTTTTTTTAATTTTTTAAAATATATATCAAATAGGAGTGCAATCTAGTTGATAACATTGTTGTGAATACTTAAATCATATATTTCACAGAGCTATTGAGATAATTTATATCAATAATATTAGTTTAAATTATTATAGATATCCCAAAAGTCCTATTTAATTTTTAATGAAAACAATATATTTGATTAAAAAAATGGTTACCTCATTAAATACAGTATTTAAATTATAAACTGGTCATTCCTAATCAGGGTTCCAAAATGCTTTTGAGCACTGAGCAGATCAGAGCAGATTTCCCCTATTAGTGCAGTTCTAGATCCAAAAACTATAGTCTACTTTTACATAATATCCAAATCACTGTAAGTGCTCCTTTGCTATTATTTTGATAAATGCTGCTAATCAGAGTGCTTTCATTCTTCATTCTTGTGTAGTTGCAGTATGATACTCTATCTTCCCCATGCATCTCCTCCCAAATTTTAAAATCCCTGGCATGTTCACCTGGCCAGTCTTCTGCTAAAATGACAACTGGGAATATTGTAGTCCCTAAAGGGTACTTGAAATAGCAACCCTGGCAATGAAACACCCTGATCCCAGATTGGTGTCTTCATGGACACAGTGAAGACAACTTCCAGGCAGTCTGACCCTCCCATAATGCCCAGTAATTAGCCCAAATATTGCCAGCCAGTAGCGTTCAGAGACTTTACTTTCCTGATGTGGGACAGAAATTGTTTGAAGTTTTAAAACCTTTAAAAACTTTTTAAAAAAACTATCTTATTTTCTCTAGGGCATTATCATAAAGAGTGTGTTGGATCAGCTTTCCTGGGGTATAGGATCAAATATCTGTTGGATCAAATATCTTCTTATCTGGGAAATTTTATAGTATATCTCTAGACAGTTTCTGTAGCATTTATCATTCTCTTTAACAGTTATTGTACTTTACTATTTATGAAGGTGATGAACCCCTGGATTCTTGTATCACTTTTGAATCTCCGTAACCTACCAGAGTACCTGGCACAGAGAGGATACCAGTCAATACTGGCCATATGCATGTGGATTTAGGAGGTGTTTATTTTGGATCTACTATGTGACAGTTGCTGTTTTAGGTACTATCAACTGAGCCTTTAACCAGGCATCAGTTTGTTTGCATGTGAGATTGTTCATTTTAACCTTCATGGGGTTCATAGTTGGCCTGTTCATCCCAGGAATGTTGGTATTTCAGTTTTCTAAGGGTTAGATGCTAATGACCCTCCTTTGTGTGGGCTCAGTTCTGATGAGTCCCTAGAGATCTGTAACTTTACAAGTTTGAACATATGATAAACTCTGATCCTAGGACTGTATAGTTAAGTAGGAAAATAGAACCCTTCTACTCTAAGATACTCAAAAAGAACAGAAAAATGCCCTCAGGTGATAAAAGCAAACATAGTAATGATCAGTCTAAAGACCCTGGTTGACTGGCGAGTATGCCAAGCAAAAAGCCTCCAACACAAAGCAGATTTGTTCTAGATTACACCAGTGAAGCAAATGTTATAAATTCAAAAATGAGTCTCCCAACTTACTTAATATATAAAATAAATAATAGATGTGTTAGTCTTCCCTTTCATATACTGAAAGCCCACCTGGATATCCTTGGGTTGGAGAATCACTATTGGAAAATCATGATGTATGATTTGCATTTGTGTATGAACAGAAATAGAGTTGTCATATGGATTTTGTTAAACTGTGAAAATGAGGACATTAGTTTTGAACGTGTTAAATTGCCTTATTGGCGGAGTATCCTTGTATAAACCAGGGGGATAACTTCTCTTACATTTCTCAGCCACTTTAAGAAAGGCTCTCCAATTCTGTCCCCACATATCTCTCAATGTGTTTCCTACCATCTATCTTCACTTTTTTCTTTTCTTTCTTTTTTTTTTTTTTTAAGTAAGCTCCACACCCAGTGTGGAACCCAACGTGGGGCTTGAACTCTCGTCCATGAAATCAAGACCTGAGCTGAGATCAAGATTCAGATGCTTAACCAACTGAGCCATCCAGGCACTCCCATCTATCTTTACTTCTATAGCAGAAATTCAGTACTGCCCTTTCTCAACCAGACTACTGCCAACAGCCTTCTAACAGAGCTCCCTAATTTCAGTCTGATACCTTTGCAAGGTCTCCACACCAGCAGCTCTTGAAGTGTATAACAATACTCTTGAACCAGTACGGGGTAAAGGGATAGAATCACTGTTACTGCTTTATAGGAATTCAAAATGACCCAAAGATTATGCCGTGGCTCATGCTGTACTTCTCCTTAACATCCTTTAATTGCCTCTAATTTGTTACATGATAAAATGCAAATATTTTTTCATGATTCATTAGTCAAAA
This sequence comes from Ursus maritimus, assembly GCF_017311325.1. NCBI lineage: Eukaryota > Metazoa > Chordata > Mammalia > Carnivora > Ursidae > Ursus > Ursus maritimus. The sequence continues at coordinate 22,873,492 of NW_024423453.1, read as the reverse complement.
TAGGCTAGGTTGTCGTGTTTTATAAATTATCCCCAAATCTCAGGGGATTAACCAATAAAATATTCATTTTTCACTCATACAAATCTAACATCGGTCAGATACTGCCTTCATCTATAACTCTACAGTATGGATTCTTGGTGTCTTCCAAGGTAGCTAGAAGTGAAAGAAAGAGCATGAGAAAAGTACATTTGTCTTTAACTGCTTAGGCCCAGAAGTGATTGTTATAGATCAACTTTATGTGACATATGTTACCTGTAAAACATATGTGACTTTTATATCATTGCTACATAAAATTATTTGGATTGAATCTAATTCCAGGTTCATAGAAGAAGAGGCTGGGAAATAGAATCTTCTTAAGTACCCACAAAGAGTAAAATGAAATGAGATTGTTAAATTCATAGCATTGTATCTTTCATATCTGGTACCCAAAACCTTTCTTGATTTACCCTGTCTGTTTTTAAGCTTCATATTTCCCCATTTTTTAAACATTCTTTAAACATTTTTTTAACATTTTCAAACATTTTAAATATTTTGTTGTTGTTCCAGCCATAACTGAGTACTCTGAAGTGCATCATGCCATATGATTTTATTACTTAGAAAATGCCTGAAATGCCATCTTAAATACTCTCTCTTCCCCCTCTGTTTTCTACAAAGATCTCGTACATTTTTAAGATTAAGTAATTTTCCTTTCTCAAGGATCTAAGTTGTTATCTGAAAGTTTATTTGTGATATGGTGTGCTGAGGGCAAGAAAAATTAGTCAGCTGTATAACATAATAGAAGGAATGAAAGAACGAAGGGAGGAGAAAAAGAACAAAAGCAAAAATATCAGATTTTCTGTTGGGCTGGACAGGGAAGAAGAGCATACTTAGGAAGTAGGAATTGAAGTCAAGAATATAGGGAGAACAGGGAAAGAATAATTCAGTAAAAATTACTTTAATCAGTGTTCAACCAAAGAAAATAAAACTAATAGGAGTTTAAATATATAGATACAGATATAGATATATATATAGATATAGTTATGAATGAGAAATTCATTATAGGACATCAGTGTATACAATTGTAGTTGCCCAAGTAAGCCAGAAATTCATAGGCAGGCAGTCAGGAAGGAATGACTCAGGGAAGGAAGAACAGTTGCAAGTCCAGCTGCTGCTTCATGCAGCTCAATGAAGTGAGTCAACAGATCTGTAACGATGAAGTGATTGTTGAGGTACCGGAATGTAGGAATATTTGACAATCTCCTTTTCTTCTTAAGGATTTTAATCACCAACTACAATTCTGATCACCCGTTCATTTTTTCCCCACACATCCAAACAATTCTCCCAAACCAGCTGGGTGTCCTATAATTCAGCTCAGTTCTGACATCATCTACTTGCCTTCAAGTAGCCTTACCCACAGGTAAAGGCTCACTCCTACAAGACTGCACCTACCCCCTCAACTATAGATGTCAATCAAAAGTCCAGAGTATTACCTGTGTTTCTGCCCTACTGGCTATAGATTGGAGATTCCAATGATCTCCTCCTTGGATTCTATTTACTTGCTAGAACAGCTCACAGAACTCAGAAAAACATTTTACTTACTAGAGGATCAGTTTATTATAAGAGACTATAACTCAAGAACAGCCAGAAAAAAGAGATGCATAGGGCAAGGTATGGGGAAAGGGTACAGAGCTTCCATCCCGTCTCCAAGGGTACCACTCTCCCCAAATCTCCATGTGTTCACCAACCTGGTTAATCTCTGAACCCTCTCCTTTTTGGTACTTATGGAAGCTTCATTACGTAGGCACGATTGATTAAATCATTGGCCCTTGGTGACTTAGTCAACCTCCAGCCCTTCTTCTTTTCCTGGAGTTTAAGGATGTGAGACCAAGAGTCCCAACCTTCTCATCACATGGCTGGTTCTCCTGGCAACCAGCCCCCATTCCTAGATGGGATCCAAAATTTACCTCATTAATACAACAAATACACTTTTATTGTTCTCATCATAGGAAATTTCAAGGGTTTTGGTAGTTCTGTGCCAAAAAAGGGGACAAAAACAATATATATAGATCACAATATCACACTTCTGTATCATGAAATCTCTGATTTAGTCCTTCTTTAAAGGGTTTGCGCCTAATTAAGCCAGCCCACCCAGGATAATCTCCCTGGTGAATAATTATAATAAATGATTTGGGACTTTTATTACATCTGAAGAGTTCCCTCTCAGCAGCTCCAAACTAATGTTTGATTGAATAACTAGGGAAAAGTATATGTATGCTACAAAATGGCTGCTGCCTTTTTCAGCTATCCAACTCTTGAGAGAATCTCCCTGGTTTTGCACTCTAACCAAAAACATACTACAAAGGGGAATTCTGTGGTTTGTAGTTCAACCTAGCCAGATTGACATATCACAACACAATAAAACTAAATGTATGAACGTTGGAGATACTGGAGTAAAACTTCTGAAAATCTTCCCTGACAGTACCTTAGGCAGAATGAAAAACTCAGTTCTCCGCAAAGTCATATTGGCTTCTATATACAGTTGATTATTGTTCCTCATGTTAATTATGTTGAATAAAATTAGAACTTGAATAAAGTTGAATACTGAACTATTGCTCCTAGGAAAAATTTTAGGTTAGGTTCCTATGAACCTCTGGTCTCACCATTTTCATCCACCAAAATGCCATCTACAATATATATGTTCATTTGCAGGGTTGTTATAAAACAAGCTAGTCTCTTCAGTGTTGAGAATCTACTTTTCCAAATAACCCCTTTTCTGTATAACATTTATCAGGTATTTTTAAAATTCTCCAGCTTCTTGATCTTGTCAACCTAAAAGCAAGAAAACTGTTCAAGAGAAAAAGACAAATATTTGGGATCAAAGAATTCCAATTTGAGGTATAGAGGTTTGAGTAGAAATCCAAATAGTGTCCTGATTATAGGAGGTAGACTCATGGGTTTTATGGAAAAAAGGGAAGATTAAGTAAGTTGTTTTAAAGAAGAGTTCATTAGTTTTGGCAAGCAGGATTAGATTTGTATTTAATTGATTGATCAGGCAAAATGGTTTCTAGGCAGTTTACTTATATCAGTCTTTTCAAGCAGGATTTTCTCGTTCTTGTTAACTTCTTAGAGTGTTGATGGTTTAGCCCAGTTCAAAGTTTTCGAAAACAGATGGTGCAAGAAAGTTGCTCTAAGACGGTTGCTCTGGGCTCTATTTTAAAAATGGCTCTTCTTAGGACGTTTTTCACAATATGTGGAACCTGTGTTGCCTGCAAGTTCAACATTTCCACACTGTATTGTCTTTTGAAACATGAAAGCCAGCCAGCACGAGACAAAAAGAATTTGGAATTTTCTTGATCCTAGATAATGCCTCTGCTACTTTCCTTGGCTTTTAATGTCACACATGCTATTTTTCCTCAATACTGACATCTTGAATCCACAAATTTAGCCACTTTTCCATCTTTTCTATAGCTATGGCATGCACTGCATACCCTTTGTAGCCATGGAAGTAACCATTCCACATCACTTATGCTGAAGACCCACATTAGGGAGAGAACAGTTTACAGCAGTCTGAGTATGGTCCATGGATAATAGTGCAAAAGGATACTGGGAATGAGAATTCGTTAAACTCCCATGTAAGAGCTCTCATAATTACCTCCTTCAAACTTAGGGGCAGTGATATGCCTTGCATGGGCTTTAGATGGGACTGGAGAATGTTGAAATCTATAAATATTTATATGAAGAGAAATAGGAGATAAAATTTTATGCTCTAATACTAATTCACAACTGCATAATGTTTGTTAAATATGGGTCAACAACTTATTCCTGTCCCAATGTGTTTTTAAAAAGGTAAATTGTTTAATAATGAGTTTAGCTAATCAGGTCCAGAAATACATGTGAGTAATGAGTAACTCTCTGCCTTCCTCAACCTAAATGTAGGTGAAAGTGACAGAACTACTAAGATCCAGGGATCAGGAACATTTTAAACACCCGTTCACTCAATTCTATTCACTGACACCATTGTCTATAGTCCCTGCTCTCTATATACACATACAAATTACTTGGAGAAAGAACTATTGAAGCCAAAGAAAATTGTTTTCTATCCTTTCTGGGCAAAAAGGGGAAAATGTGTGACTGGTATTCTACACAGGCACAGGAAAATCAAGTGTCATATTTTAAGCTATTATATAAAAATGTGGTTATATTTGTATGTGTAAGTACACACTTCTAAGTTTTTATTTAGAGTGAACATAACACTTTGTAAATAGAGTTGATATTAGTAAAAACATAAATATAATTTATGTTACAGTGATTGCTTTCCCAACTTTTTTCAGTATAGCATACATCTTTTTTAAGAAAGAGCAATTTGGACTTATTTTGAATATTTCTTTTCAATTATGAGAAACTTGCCTGCAATTTGAATGTATAGAGCAGGATTTATACTTGAAGAACAATTTAAAGTGACCAAAAAAGGTCTTGGGCAGCTGAAAAGAACGGTAACTAGTTGGCTAACCAAGGAAAGGAAAAGAAGTATGTCCAGAGTAGGCACAATTTCAGAGATGCATAGTGATCCAACTGTCCCCCACATATCTCCCCACTAATATTTACCACACTATCCAGAATTTCATTTATTAAAGTCATTATTTCTGGCTAAAACACTATTTTCAGGAGGTCTTGATTTAAAAATATATAGTTATAGGGGCACCTGGGTGGCTCAGTCGTTAAGCGTCTGCCTTCAGTTCAGGGCGTGATTCCAGAGTCCTGGGATCAAGCCCCACATCAGGCTCCTCTGCTGGGAGCCTTCTTCTTCCCCCTGCTTGTGTTCCCTCTCCACTGCTTGTCTCTCTCTCTCTGTCAAATAAATAAATAAAAATCTTTAAAAATAAATAATTAAAAATAAAAATATATAGTTATAATAGTGTAGTAACAATAGTACTAGAATAGCAATAGCAATAATAAAATGTTAATCTGTCATATGCCAGGCATTCCTGGAAGGACTTTACAATGATTTTTCCTTCCAGCCTCCCATGTCTTTCTTCGTAATCACTCTCATTTAATGGCATAGCTTCCTATTTTAATGGGAAAACAGGAACAATTAGAAGAGAACATCCCCACACGTCAGCCACTCATTTATCCACTTGGCTGTCTCAACATGTTCTTCATCCACTTTTAGGACAGCACACATACTCAGTTTCCCTAGACCCTCTCTGTACTTCTTCTCTATTCCCCTTGCTGTTCCTTTTAATGGAAAATATGGTTAATCATTTAAATGCCTTAGTATTGAGTCCTCTTCAGTTATGATTTCTCCCTTTTCTCCCTCTTTCAGTGATGTCATCCAGACTCGTGACTTCAAATATTACCTACGGGATTTGTTCCTGACCCTTATATTTTTATCTTCAAGCTACACTTCTTCTTGAACCCAAGTTTCAAATATCTAACAACTTAGTTGACTCCATCTTTAGGGATGTAGAAATTATGTATCATCAGCTATCTAAACTTAAATGATTGATTTCCCTCAATGCCAGACTGCTCCTCTTCTACATCCTTAGTAGGTATCTATTTCTTCCTTCCAGTATCTTCACCCAGTAGCATGTCGGTTTCATTAGCGAGGTAGTTTGGTCTGTTTTGTTTATTGCTCAATCTGCAGGATACTGTATAGGACTAGGGCATTTTTGCCAGCACTTGATAAATACTTTCGAATGAGGGGCAGCTGGGTGGCTCAGTTGGTTAAGTGTCCAACTCTTGATTTTGGTTTAGGTCATGATCTCAGGGTCATGAGGTCAAGCCCCAAGTGGGCTCTATGCTCAGCACAGAATCTGCTTGGGTTTCTCTCCCTCTGCCCCTCCCACTTCTCCCCCCACTACCCCTCCCCACCCCATTCATGCTTAATGTGTGTCTCTCTCTAAAATAAATAAATCTTTAAAAAATATTTTTGAATAATAAAATAGTTACACCTGTATTCTCTGTATTGTTCCTGGTTTTCACACGTTTATTCAGCCCTCCCCAAAAATCTCAATGGTAGATACGTATTCTTATTCTTATTTACGGGCAACCTCAGAGAGCTTAAGTAACTTGCCAAAGATAACAGCAAATAAATAAGGTGCCAAATTTTGAACCCTGTGTGTGTGTGTGTGTGTGTGTGTGTGTGTGTGTGTGTGTGTTTGTCCATGTGTGCATTTGCAGAGAGAGAGAGAGAGAGAGAGAGAGGCTGCTTATCATCTGGATTTCCTTCATTCTGAATTAGCAACTTTCTGCAATGGAGGGCATGTTTGCTGAAGACTTCTTGGCTACAAAAATCATATCTTAGTTCTAGTAGTTCTGCAGCAAATTTTCTTACAGCTGTTCTTATTTATTCATTTCTTTTCTCGTATTTACCTTTTTTCTTTATACAGAAACAGAAATTGAGATAAAGAACAAGTGAAGTACACGAAAGTAGTAGAGTTAGACCTAAGGTAGCATTCACAAAGTAATAAGTACTATTGTTAACTTCTTTCTAGCTCAGGAAAAATGCTGATGTTGCATTGAGTAAATAGGTAATAGTATTAATTAATCAATGTACTCTGAGATGTGCATGTGTTTAGTGTCAATATAAAAAATTCCTTGACCAATTAAGAGGTTTCCAAAATTACTTCTAAAAAAGGTAATTGTAATTAAATGATTTAGTTATACCCAATTGTGTATGAAGATTAATACACTTTGTCAAGTAATGCTTTTACCACAGGCTTTACTGTTTTCATCTGATATACTCTACTTCACCATGAATTTAAAAAATATATGATTTAAGAAACTATTTTCATAGCAGTATTTTAAATAATTTATGACTTTAGTTTTATTTGTTTTGAGAATGAAATCTACTGCCCAATATAGCCTTCATGTCATTCTTTGTTTTAACAGTTTATATCTTAGTATCACATATAAACCAAAGTCTATGAAATCCCACAACGATTAGGCTAACTCAGCAATATTTTGGTGGCACTTATTTTCCTTTCATTTTATTTTCATGTGGGAACTTTACAATTTCTAAATGTAAAGAATATTTTACAGTCATTCTAGGCTTCCAGGCTTATAGTGGAATGCACACCAACACTCAAATGCTGTCCTAAATTCCCACTGTAAGTGCGTTACAGAGTGCAAGGGGGAATGGATGCACCAGAGTGAAGGAAATGTAACAAGGCAGGGGAGTCACACTTCTGGACTTGGTGGCAACTGGGGCTGAGGGGTGGTGTGGCATGGAAGCAATAGAAGCAATAGTGAATACTCTTTGGTGAAGTCTTACGAGATGCCTAGTTTGAAGTTTTAGGATAGAGGAGAAGAATTAGGTATGGGACTTAAAAAATAAAAAAAGGATTAATTAAAGATTCCTCTACACAACAGCTGCTCCACAAATTATTTCATCTCTCCCTCATACCAGGAATTCTGACATTTGGGGGAGAGGTGCAGGCTAACAGCCAGTTCCCAGCCTGAATACATCCAAATAAAACAGGTGGGCTGTTGCACCCTGGCTTTGTTTTCATGCAATTTCCCACCCATGGGGAAGAAGTTTGGGGAAGAACAGTTCTATGTGTACTGCAGCATAGAAAATTCCCTTTGACTGCATTATGAAATTCCACACAATCGTTTATTCCTAAAACAGAATCAACGCAGGATTTGTCACACTGGTTGGAAACACAAGCAGAATAAAAGACAAAGGCTAAGATATAGAAACTAACCCTGGTGTAATCTGAGACAACTAAGAAATAGAAGAAAATTTAACAAAAATCTATGAGATTAGAATCTTTTGATGTTGGGGTTAATGTAGAGCATGAAATCAGCCGTAATACCTGGCTCGCTAAAACGTAACAGACGCTGACCTCTGGCTTGCTAAAATGTAACACAGAGGCCACTAAGGGCGGGGAAGTTTTCGGAGAAGGGCGTAGGTCTTTGGAATGCCGAGGACTACTGTGACCACTCTGCCCTTGGAATGCCGAGCGGGGGCGTTGCCTTCCCGAAACTTTCCTAGCCCAAACAGCCACCCTGCAATCTAAGAGCTGTAGGCATTGTCCCTTTGGCTTTGTTTAGCAGAACTTGTAAAACACGCCCAAATTAGCATAATGTATCCTTCCTGTAAACAGATCTCCCAGTTTTCAGTAAGATCCCTTGTCACACATCAAGTGCTTGAGAAACAGTGATAAGGATTTGTGATTACCCTGAAGGACCAATAAAAGCGGGAGCAAAGAAGAGCAAAGGGTCTTCGCCTCTGAACGTTGACCCCTTTGCCTTCTCCTCTCCTTCACAGCAAAGGTTGTTGTACTGTTTCATCCCTCGGTACAGGGATTGCTGTCCATTCCCGGCACTCTGAGACATATTAAAAGATACTGTCTCCTTAAAAGCAGGAAGAGGAACAATTAGAGGACAAGAAAGAACTCTTTATAAATTATATAGGTAAGAATACCTAGGTGGCCTTGGGTTCCGCGATGACTTCTCAGACATAACACCAAAAGCTGGATCCATAAACAAAAAATTGATCATTGATAATCAGTCACCAATTAGGGGAGCTTAACAACAGAGTGTGGTAAAGAGTAAGAGCAATCCAAGAGAACCCTACCGAAACCACTGTCATCCCAGTGTGACTGTCCATGTCCAAGATGGTGCCCCTGATGAACATCAGAGGCTTCACAGCGTAGTGGAAATAGACTTCACTAAAATAATCCAGTCAGTCACTAAATAGACAAGTGACAAGTAGTAACAATCCCCAAGAGTCAATGGCAACATCAGAGCTCTTACAATATATTTTCTAAAATGCCTGGTTTTGAATTAAAAAAGATAAAACATGCAAAGTATCAGGAAAAAGTGACCCACAGACTGGAAAATGCCTTTGAATGCAACCTGTTGTTGGATTTAACAGACAAATCTTCAAAGTAGCCATTAAAAATATGTTAAAATAACTCAATCAAAACTGCTTTAAAAGTAGAGGAAACAATGATTAATTTTATGTGTCAACGGGATGGGTTGAGGGATGCCCAGATAGCTGGTAAAACATTATTTCTGGGTGTCTGTGAGGGTGTTTGTGGAGGAGATTAGCATTTGAATTGGTGAACTGACCAAAGTAGTTAAATAGCTGCTCTTGGATGTTACCATGCATTATCTCATGTAATCCAGACAACAATCTGATGATAAGTATTTTTATTTTCCCACTATAAAATAATCATATTTTACAAAAAAGGAAGATGGTTAGAAAAATTATAAAAATCAGACAAAGATAACACAACAGTAGGATGGCTGAGATGAACCCCAAGGAGTTTAAGAAATGTTGTATGAAAGAAGATATGATGGAATTTTAAAACAGGATATTACATATGATACAGTCTGGCAGCAGAAAATGACAGGGCTGGGAGCGACAATGCCTCAGATCTCTGTCTTTTTCTATTGTTTTTCTTTCCTTTTATGGTACTGCTTATTTTTGTCTGGTATTATTAATTCCTTATGCTTAATTTTAAGAAATATTGCCCATCCCCATGCATTACGTCTCTGTATGTATCACTCCCAAGCCTGCTGCACCTCTTAGTTGGAACTTTCTCTTGAGCACTACTAGTCCTAAATATCCAATTTCTACATCACTGCTCAATTCTACATCATTGTTATGTTAATTCTACTTTTTCATCCCCACAGCTATTGTCATAACTCAGGTTCAAGCCTATTGACCAGTAATCTGTCCTTTAATTTACCCCTTTTTAAATCTGAGTGCTTTTCTGAAATGCAAGCTTGATCTTACCATTGTTTGTGGCATGAGATTCACAGTTTACAGAACTTTATAATAGAAATATAATGTGTATACACACCAGCATGATGATTTTTTTTTCTTGTTATCTGGGGCTTTTATATGTTCATAGAATGTGTAGAGAATAAGTCATGTTATCCTGTTGCTGGTCTAGCCTAATTAGGACCTAGTGAATTGAGAGAATTTAGCATCCTTTCTTAAAAATAGGCTTTAGCTCTGAAATGAGTGACTTAAGTTTTGAGTCATGGAATCATAAGATATGCCTTGCTCTATCAAATGGGGCAAAAAGAGAACCATCTTGTTTCATCAATATTATCACTTATTATTATCTAAAACTGCCAGTATTGAAAATAAAATACTTTTACATCATGATGTCTCAAATGAGAAATAAGCTAAATGCCAGTATGTCCACAGGAAAATTAAAAAATTTAGGCTTCAATCACATTGCTTCCTCAACTTGATTCTATTTGATACATGAAAAGAAAACATTCTGACTAAAAACTTAGCACTAGAGTCACAAGTCTACCACCAACTACTTTGATGAATAGCTCAGAAAAAACACTTATCTCAGTCTTATCATCTGTAAAATGAAATTATGTAATGTATGAACCCAAAGTTCCCCTCCAGTTGAATGATTTATTGGCTTATTTTTCACACAGATCTGTTTTGGCATGACAGTAACCAGTCTTCTATACTTTGTTTTTTACTAGAATGTGCTTACTTTCTCCAGATGCACATTCTTTTTCTCTCTTTCTCAAATATTGTGGGATATTTTTTGTGGTTTCCTTCTTTCCTGTTAAGGAGAGATATAGATACATATAAAAATATATATAAATAATAATAAATTATATATTATAATATATAATTATGAATATCAAGATATAACAATAAATTATATATATATATATTTAGACGCAGAGGTTAGGGGCTCTGACCTCCTTGCACAGTTGAAAATCCATTTATAACTTTTGACTCCCCAAGAACTTAACTACTAATAGCCTACTGTTGACTGAAAGCCTTACCACTAACATAAACATAACTTTATACGTTATATGTATTATATACCATATTCTTACAATAACGTAAGCTAGGGAAAAGAAAATGTTATTAATGTTATTAAGTTATACATATATATATAAAGGTTATAAATGTTATTAAGAAAATCGTAAAGAAGATGAAATACATTTAGTAGTAGTGTAAAAAACCCATGTATAAGTGGACATGAACAGCCCAAACTTGAGTTGTTCAAGGGTTAACTTGTATATATATCTGTTATGCCCATGATGATACAGGTCTGAGTAAAGTAAAAGAATTCAGATAATTCAGATTTATACATGGAATAGATGATAATGGTAAATAACAGATTCAAATGTGAAAGTCCTTTGGCAGAGAGATAGCTAGAGGTATATAAATCCTGAGAACCAAGAGACAGATCTTTTAAAAACATAATCTAGACCATAATTTATGGTTTGAAAATCAAGAAAAAACTTTAGGGTCCAACTGTCAAATTGACTTTTCTGGATGGCTTCCATGAACGTTTTAAAGGATTTCTCAGTAGCCTAAAATATATGTATGTATACTTAATATTCTTAATTATAGACCTTATGAAGATTAACAGTTGTTTATTTATACTACTTAGATCCTTTCCCGATGCATCCAGTATGTGGTAACATTTATTAAGAAAACAAAAGAATATTTCACATATCCATATTCAATGAATATCTTAGCGTTTCTCTTATATTAGACTTTCACTCATTCAGTTTCTTTTTCTACGTCATGCTTGTTTTGGATTCATTAAACAACTCCTTATCAAGAAATCATCATAGTGTCTGAGATGAGATAGATATTTGAAAATTGCAGAGAAAAGAAGAGGTGTGTGTACAGAATCCTCTCTGGTTCTGAAGTGCTCTTCATGCATGACTAAACTGGAGACCCCAGGAAGTCTACCCAATAATTGGCATCAGCCAGTGCTTTTTATTATGTGCACAGCTAGATTCCTTGTGTGTTGTTTTTTTTTTTTTTTCCAGCGTGTGCCGGATCGTGGCCCTGCTTGGGCTCTAAAATGCTGTGTACAACAAAATAGGATGCATTTGATGCCTGCTTGCACACTTCATTCACATTTCCAAGTAACAGTGTTATTATAGTATCTCTGAACACCTCACAGATTTTGAAGCTACTAGATTTAAACATTTTATTTTATAAAAAGATTTTATTTATTGAGAGAGAGAGAGAGCTCGCATGCAAGTACAAGTAGGGAGAGGGGCAGAGGGGGAGGGAGAGGAAGAGAGAGACTTTTAAGCAGGCTCCCAGCTGAGCCCAAAGCCTGAGGTGGAGCTCCATCCCAGGACCCTGAGATCATGACCTGAGCCAAAACCAAGAGTCGGATGCTCAACTGACTGAGCCATCCAGGCATGCTAGATTTAGACTTTTTTTTTTTAAAGATTTGTTTATTTTAGAGATGAGAGTGAGAGAGCGAGTACAAGTAGGGGGAGGGGCAGAGGGAGGGAATCTTAAGCAGACTCCCTTCTGAGCACGAAGCCCAGGCACTGCTCAGTCCCACTACCCATGAGATCATGACCTGAGCTGAAACCAAGAGTCTGAGGCTCAGCTAACTGAGCCACCCAGGCGCCCCTAGATTTAAACGGTTTAAAGATTTATTTATTTATTTATTTATTTATTTAATAAATAAATAAAGAGAGAGAGAAAGCAGAGAGAGGGGCAGAGGGAGAGGGAGAGAGAATCCTCCAGCAGACTCCTTGCTAAGTACGAAGCCCCAGGTGGGGCTCAATCCCAGCACTCCAAGAGGTGGGACTCCATCCCAGGACCCTGAGATCATGACCTGAGTCAAAATCAGGAGTCGGATGCTTAATTGACTGAGCCACCTAGGTGCTTTATACATCTTAAATTAACTATATAACTTACTAAACTTTTAAAAATTGGCATTAAATCAAGATACAAAAATCAAATGTAAAATTAAAACGTTTTGGTTTATTTAGTAGTTTCTACTGCTACTTTTTATCACATAGTGTAGAAGTCAAAGGAGTCTTATTAATAAGTCAATATTAATATTGACTGCTTTGCCATTAGACACAAATTATTTTAATGAAAAAAATATTGAGATAAATATTTCCAGAAATTTTGGCTTAAGACACTCAAATTCTAAAATGTTTGTGACCACTGATAAAACACAGAGAAGTCAAAGTAATGAATCTAGGTTTCTTATTCAGGTCCTTTTTGCATTTTTTTAATCCAATTTTTTGTTGTTGTCATTGAGTTGTATGAATTTTTTTTATAGATTTTGGATATTAACCCTTTATTGGCTATATTGTTGGTAAGTATTTTCTCTCATGCTATAGATCGTCTTTTCATTTTGTTAATGGTTTTGTTTGCTGTGCAGATCTTCTTAGTCTGATATAATCCCACTTGCTTATTTTGCTTTTTTTGCCTATGCTCTTGGCATAAAATCCAAAAAAATATTGTGAAAATCAAGGTCAAGGCACCTGGATTTTTTTCCAGGATCCTTATGGTTTCAGGCCTTAGGTTTAAATCTTCAACCAATCTTGAGTTTATTTTTATGTATAGTGTAAGATTAGAGTTCAACTCCTTTCCTTCTTTCTTTCTTTTCTTTCTTTCTTACTTTTTTTTTTTTTTTTTTTTTTTGAGGAAGACTATCCCATTTTCCTAACACCATTTACTAAAGAAACTATCCTTTCTCCATGTATATTCTTGGCACCTTTGTCAAAAATTAGTTAAACGTATATGATGCAGGTTTATTTCTGGGCCCTCTATTCTGTTCCATTAGCCTCTGTGCCTGTCTTTATGCCAGTAGCATACTGTTTGGGTTATGATAGTCTTGTAATATAATTTGTAATCAGAAAATATGATGCCTCCAGCTTTGTTCTTTTTGCTCAAGATTGCTTTAGCTATTTGGGATCTTTCTTGATTCCATACAAATTTTAGGACTGTTTTTCTATTTTTTGAAAAATATCACAGGGATTTTGACAGGGATAGCATTGAATCTGTAGATTTCATTAGGTAGAAGGGACATTTAACAATGCTAATTCTTCCAATCCATGAACAGAAGATATCTTTCCCTTTATTTATGTCTTTTTCAGGTTTTTTTTGTCAGTATTTTACAGGTTTCAGCATATAGATATTTCGCTTCTTTTGTTAAATTTATTCCTAAGTATCTTATTCTTTTTGATGCTATTGTAAATGGGATTGTCTTCTTAATTTTTTTTTCATATACTTTGTTGTTAGGGTATAAAGTTTCCTCTCATTTTTAACTTTGTTATTTTGTTTGTAGTGTATCTTTTCCCCCCCATGCACTTTTAAGATATTTTCTTTATCTCTCTTTAAAGCAGTCTGATTTTTGATGTTCTTTGGTGTAGTTGTTTTTCTTATTTCTTCTGGAAGTGGTTCATTGAGCTTCTTAGATCCATGGTTTATTTTTTTATTGAATTTAGAACTTTTACAAATTTTTTTTCCAACAAATATTTTGTTATGATTCTTTCTTCTTGGGTTCCAATTATATTTATATTAGGCCACTTAAAGTTGTCTTATAACTCACTGGTGCTCTGTTAATTTTTTTACAATTGTGTTCCTCTTTTAGTTTCACTTTAGATAGTTTATATTGCTATGCCTCCACATTCACAAATCTTTCCTCCTGCAGGTTATAAACTGATGTTAATTCCATCAAGTGTATTTTCATCTCAGATACCGTGTTCTTCATCTCTAAGAGTTCCAGGAGGGTTTGTGTATAACATCCATGTCTCTTATCATACTCATGCAATCCTCTTCTTTCTCAATTGTATGGAGTATATTTATAATGACTGCATTAGTGTCCTTTAATACTAATCCAATCATCTATATCGTTTGGGGGTTATTTTAATTGATCAGTTTTTTTTCTCCTTGTATTTCTTTCTGTTTGCTTCTTTACTGATGCCAGGCATTATAAAATTTAACATTATTAGGTGATAGATTTTTTATTTCTTTGCATTCTTTTAATACTCTTTGAGCTTTCTTCTTGGCTCCAGATAAAATAGGTATAGACTGTTTTTATTTTTTGAGGCTTACATCTAAGCTTTGTTAGGTGAACCCCATCCTATTAGTCTTTGTTCTAGGGCTAATCTGGCCCTACCTTTCAGACAATACCAGTTTGCAGAGTCTATTTAATGCCAAGCTTATTAGGAGGTTTTTCCATTCTGGATAGTGAAGGAGAGAAGGCAAGAACATTTCTCAGTACTGTGTAAGGCCTGGGTATTGTTCCATCTACTCCTTTCCTAGGGCCTTTTCCCTGGCCTTGGAAGTTTCCTCACATACTTGTGCTGACCAATACTCAGTTGAAGATTTGAAGGGACCCCTCTGCATGTGTGTGGCTCTCTTCATACAGTTCCCTGAACCTCTGTCTTCTGATTTTAGTCTCTTGACTTCCTCAAACTCCTAAATCTGTTTCCTCACCTCAGAGAGAGCTTTGGACTCTATTTTTGTTCCCTTCCTTATGTGGTTGCCCTGAAACTCTATTTAGGCAGTTAGATGAAACAGTTGTAGGGCTCATCTTGGTTGTTTCTCTTTTCCTAATGATCTCTGTGCAGCCTGCTTTCCTGTGAAAGCCATTAGTTTCATATATCTTATCGAGTTTTCTAGTTATGTACAATGGAGGTGGTAGTACATTTAATCCCTCTTACTGTATCATGCCTAGAAGTTAATATCCTAGTTATTTTTCAAAAAATATATATTAAATCATCTTTTTAAGTGTTGGGGGTTTTTCTGGACATCTAATTTTCCATAAGTTCCAAAAATTTGGTAAGATTTTTTTCTGTCTCCCACTATGGACATGAAATATTTTGTAATTCTTTTTATTTTCTTTCAGCTAATACTCATAAGGTTAGTTAAGCATTTCTTCCAGTGGATTATTCTATTATTTGTCTATATCTAGCATTTGTTTGCTTTATAACTAGTTTTGCATTCTAGATTCTGAGTGTCAGAGAATAAGACTGAAACAATGCATGCCTTTACCCACATCTAAAATGAATCTTTTTACCATCCGTTTTAAGGCCAATAATCTTTCTCTTAAATTCTTCAGCTCTTCACAAGCTTCATTTCAAAATCCACCATGTTCATTTTTCTATTGTTCCCTTTCATTTAATCATCTGCATTCATGAGTTCCCTCTCTTTTTAAGTTAATTCTCAGTAAGAAGACCATCCATCCACTAATAGCCAAAAAGGAATATAGAAATAAATATGCTTAGGCCAGAAATCACTGTCTGGGTTAGCCTGCATAATTAGCCACCAGTATTAACATTTTCCATAATAACATACCTCAGATACAAACCAACTGACCTAATTGCCTTGAATATCTAGTATTTAGACATATATATTAATTACAGATTTTTTGACATCATATTTCTTTTGTTATTTGTCATTTAAAATAGCATTATATAACAGATTTTTAATTAAATATTTTGAGGAGAGGGGCGCCTGGGTGGCTCAGTTGGTTAAGCATCTGCGTTCGGCTCAGGTCATGATCCCAGGGTCCTGGGATTGAGCACCATGTTGGGCTCCCTACTCAATGGGGGACCTGCTTCTCCCTCTGCCTCTGCCACTCCCCCTGCTGTGTTCTCTCTCTCACTCACTCTCTCTCAAGTAAATAAATAAAATCTTTAAAAAAATAAAAATTAAAATTTTGAGGAGAAAACAAAATATGGGATAATAAAGCTTTAATTAACAAATTAATTTAATCCTGTTTAATGTGGTCATAGTTGTATTATACAACATACATGTGCATTTCAAAAATGTGTCATCAGTATTTGTTGATTTTAAGAACAGATACTTAAAGCTACAAAGTTCCAAAAAAAGGTGTAAGTTCTGTTGAGCTAATTTCTAATATGAAAATAGGAATAAGCATGTTGGATTTCACAGCTTTTAGTATTGATACTAAATAATAGGCATAGTTTCCAAGTCATATATTTGTATGATGCTTATGAGCTCTTCAATTTATTTGAAGCATAATACTTCTCACAGCAAATAACAGCCCTGTCTAGTTGCACAGTATGCACTCAGAAATCTCCAGGTTGTAATACCTTCTGTTAAATATGTCTGTAGGTGTTGAGCCATTTTACTTCCTTTTAGTATTATGTTCTCAGCTGTCAGCTAAGATGTCTTTTATGTTGCATTTTGTAATCTCTTTAAATCATTAGTCATTTTAATTGACAGGCAGTAGAAATCTTCTTAAAAACCTGATTAGAGTCATCTCCATTTTGTAAAGATTTATCTTCAGTGTTCATTTTCAGGCCTAACATCTGCAAATAGTATCTATCATAATGGCCTTCAGGATGTTCCCTTTATGCTTGCAAATAGTATTGCTGTTAATAAATATGTAGGGATAATTTAGCATAGGATTTACTATGGTTATTACTTTATCAAAATATAAAATTTGATATGAATAATGAATTTAAGAATTGTATTAATTAATTATAAGAAATAGCAAACAATCTCCAGTTAATAAGACTGCCCTAACTACAAGTACTGGCTTGCTTATGGCGAATTTTTTTTTTTTTTTAGTTTTTTTCCCAGAATTTAAACTTACTCAGCATAGTCTCCATAACTAAATTCTAAGTAAAGAATACTCTTCAAAAAGTGTAAAATAATCATTTTAATGAAG
The DNA here is from genome assembly GCF_017311325.1 of Ursus maritimus. Classification (NCBI taxonomy): domain Eukaryota; kingdom Metazoa; phylum Chordata; class Mammalia; order Carnivora; family Ursidae; genus Ursus; species Ursus maritimus. The sequence goes on along the minus strand of NW_024423453.1, from coordinate 22,856,096 downwards.
AAGGCTAATAGTTGCACATGGTTCATATAATCTCATATTTTTCCATTCCTGTAAAAGGTTCCTACAAACCTTTTATTGTGATGTCAGTTGCAATGTGTCCCTGTCTTGGTGAGGATAATTACAGATCTCTGCTCCATTGTTGTTAGTTGTTTTTTGTTGTCCAATTTTACTCATTCTCATCGTATTTTTATGAAGTTCCAAAACTGATCTACCATTATACATCTGAACATTTAATGTCATACATTACTATTATTCACCAAAATATCTGGATTTATTCATTATTCAGAGACATGGAGTCTTATACTCCTCTGTCCCTTTGAAGATAAGCATGACCAAGTAACTTCCTTTATTTAAACATAATTTTCAGAAATAGATACCTAAGAGGAGGAATTGAGTTCTTCATGCCCTTTTCCCTTAAAGTGGTAATTAGAGTATTTGTTGATTTTGAGCTCACTCAAGAATTAAACTAAATGCTGAGTCACTACATAGAGAATCACTACATAGCCACATTGGTGAGACACTTGCACCTGGAATGGATTTAATATAAGAAATAAGTTTTGTTTTGAAAAGCCATTGAGTAGCACTTATTCATGGTAAAAATTCTAAGAAACTAGAAATAGAGGTGACTCTCTCAGCTTGATCAAGAATAACTACAAAAAACCTGCAGCTAATATCAGACTTCATGGTGAGAAACTCGATGCTTTGCTACCAAGATCAGGTACTAGGCAAGGATGTTCCCTCTAACCACTCCTTTTCACCATCATACTGGAAGTTCTAGCTAGTTCAATAAGACAAGGAAAGGAAATAGAAGGTATATGGATAGAGAGGGAAGAACTAATACTGGACATAGGGAAGGAAGAATAGACAGAGCGCAAAAGTATTTTTAGTTCATAGAAAATACTCTGATATTAGAATGATGGATACATGCCAGTATACATTTGTCCAAACTCATAGACTGTACAGAACCAACAGTGAACCATAATGTAAACAATGGACTTTGGGTGATAATGATATATGAATTTGTGTTCATCACTTGTAACAAATGTAACATGCCAGTGGAGGATGTGTTATGGGGGAGGCTGTGCATGTAGAGAGACAGAGGGTATAATAGGAAAGCTCTGTATCTTTTCCACCATTTTGCTATGAACCTGAGCTGCTCAATTTAAAAAAAAAAAAAAATGAACAAACAAACGAAAACCACTAGGCCACTTGTTATCCTCAGTGATACATTTTCATAAGAAGAATGTCTTCTTTACTTAGGCCATTCTACCTCATGCCTTCCAGTCATACTTTTGGTGCTTATTGCTAAGTGTTCTTCAAGTACTGTTTCATTTCTCACCAGTATCAAAGTTACACCAAATTCATTTATGTTCAGCTCTGTCATCCTGTTCTTTGTAAAGATGTACGATTAATTCAAAGTTAAGTAGAAATACATTACATAGGGGGCGCCTGGGTAGCGCAGTCATTAAGCGTCTGCCTTCAGCTCAGGGCGTGATCCCAGCGTTCTGGGATCGAGCCCCACATCAGGCTCCTCCGCTGGGAGCCTGCTTCTTCCTCTCCCACTTCCCCTGCTTGTGTTCCCTCTCTCACTGGCTGTCTCTCTCTCTCTCTGTCAAATAAATAAATAAAATCTTAAAAAAAAAAAAAAAGAATACAAACACACTAATTTGAAAAGATATGTGCATGCTATGTTTATTGCAGAATTACTTACAATAGGCAAAATGTGGAAGCAACTCAAGTGTCTCTCAATAGATGAATTGATAATGATGTGGTATATATACACAACACAATCTTATTCAGCCATAGAGGAGAATGAAGTCTTGCCATTTGCAACAACATGGATGGATATAGACTGTATAATGCTAAATGAAATAAGTCGGTCAGAGAAAGACAAATACCACTATTTCACTTACATGTAGAATTTAAGAAACAAAACAATCAAAGAAAAAAAGACAAAGAACAGACTGAACTATAGAAAACAAACTGGTGGTTATCAGAGGGGAGGTGGGTGGGGGATAAGTGAAATAGATGAAGAGAATTAAGAGTACACTTATTGTGATGAATACTGAATAATGTATAGAATTGTTGAATTGGTATATTGTACAGCTGAAACTAATATAACACTGTTCATTAATTATACTGGAATTAAAGAAACAAATTTTAAGTAAATAAATAGCAATAAAAATGTAAAAAAAAATCCAAAAGCAAGCCACCAGAAGATATACTTGATATAATTTTCTTTAATCATATTTGAAGGTTAAAATATGAGATCTGTGAAGAAGACTGACAAAAAATTATCAAGCCTACATGAAATATGGCCCCAAAGTTTGAAATAATTGTGTTATTATGCAATGAGAATCTACTTCAAGAAGTGCATAATAACTTAAATATGTATATACATTTTTACAGTTAATTTATTGTAATTTTATATTTTCTTTTTAATCCCTAATTTATATGTCTTTGGTGAAACTTAAGTTAATAAAATTGTGTATGTATAGACCTTATAAACAAATACATAAATGTGCATGCTAAATATTTCTTTGTTAGGGATGCACAAAAAATTTGAAACTCTTAGGTGCTAAAACAAACTGTGTACTTTTTAAGTGTGTTTCTCCATTATTTTGACATCTGTTAGTATAATATGTAAATAATATTTATGTATCCTGAGAACAAAAGAAAAAAGCTATCTTATTTTTGTTTTATATTCTCTTCCTAATCTAGGACTGCGTACTGCATAAAATAAACAGTCAAAATATATTATATATGATTATGGTCATTTGGAGGCAAAATGTGAATGTGCTTCAGCGATAAATGACATTTAATAGATTGCATTTCTGGTAACAGCACTGTCATACCATATCAACAATCAACTTTTGGATTACTTTAGCCAGGCAAAAAGATTAACGGAAAAAATGTGTTTATGCACAGGGAGGTTTGCATGTCTGTTCAGAAAAATAAATAATCCACTCCATTGTTGATGCTGATTCATACTAGAATTCCTGATCTATACCTCTTTCAAATGGATCAAATCCAATCTATTTCTAAGATTTTTTTCATTATGAAATTAAAATTAAAGCCCCAGGAATCTAAAACTTAAAAATGCCTGTTTTATTTTACTGAGAATTTATTTGCTCTCTATTTCTAAAAATGAAGCTAGAACATCTAATATTACAATAACTGTAGCTCTAGGAAAACATTGGATTTTATTGTCTGGGGGATGGAGAGGCTTTTTCTCTCATGTGCCCCCATTGGAATTTCCAGTTTTCTGCCTTCTTCACCTCCAAGTCTGGGATGTATAAAAACCAAGATAACTTACCACCACGCGGTTCCATGGATCTACATCGAAGGTCCTTGGCTATTTAGTCTTCTCTCCAACTTTCACATTGTTCTTATGTTTATTTTATATGTAATTTAAAATGTTTTTAGTTGTATGAGTGGGAGTGAAGGGGGAAAGCATGTTTACTGAGAACGCAAGCATGATAAATATTATTGTTATAACATGCGTTTTAAACAATGGATCCAGAAAAGTTAAAACAAATACTGAGTAAAGGCATAATTTAAAGATTGAAATTTTATTATCAGACAAGTTTTTACTCAGGAAAAAATCATTCATAGAAGGGTTTGTAATGATAATGTATTCAATTCACAAGGAATATTTGTTTTATAAAGATTATAATGTCAGAAAATATATAACACATAATAGAGCCTCTACACTCCATGAAATGAAATCCTCAGAAAACAAAAAGAGATTAGAAATACATCATTGGTAGGTGACTTAATCCATGAAAGATCAGGTAAATAAAAAAGATGACTTCAGAAAACCTAAACAAGGAAATTAATAAAGAAACTCTTTTACATATATAATATCTATTGTCTGTCAATCATCTATCCATCCATCCATCCATCCATCCATACATACATATATCCATCTATCATCCATCTATCTAGAGAAAGACATCAGAAAATAAACTTACTTACTGGCATTCTTAAGAGATTTTCCAATAGAGAAAAACTTAGTAAAATTTAAAGTAACTGATGAAAAGCTCAAATAAAAGGGAAGGGGGAACAAGTGAGGGGAAAGGTCATTTATGGACTAAGTTACTTATATTTATTCATGGGGGTTCCTAGAAAATGCTGTCATATGATAAATTAAGCAATAGAGATATAAACAGAGCTGGTACTCAGGAGACAAATATTGGCATAACTTCAGAACTTGAGCCTTCAGACAAGGAGGGATGTGCTTTCACTGCACTAGTTAAGAATATTGAATATTACCCCTGAGTGTGAATGCATTGTTTAGAGTTACAGAGAACTGACTAGAATAGCTAAATAGAAAGAAGGCCCAAAGTGATTACGTCTACAGAATATTACTTGTAATTTTGCATACTTTACATTGAATAGTTTTCCATAGCACTTCAATTTTTTATAATCTTGTGGTTAGATTGCTGTAACTTAAAAAAAAAATCGCTGCTCCAATAACCAAACTTGAGCAGTCCTTCCCCCTTCTATACCTGCTACACAAACTTCCTTATACTTTTCCTTAACATGTTTATTCTTCCTATAATTGTTTATAGTATTAATTCTCTTCTCAAATTATATTAATCTCTTTAACATTTAACTGTTTACACTTAATAGTATTTTATAGAGTCTTATTAAAATACTAGCTTCCATAAGTCTGTTTTTTCATAAACTCCAGAGAATTTTTATTTACTTCTGTAGATAATTCTGAACATTAATAAATAAAATTCTATATTCGAAACTGAGCTGGAAAAAGCGCTGAAGTACTTGGGTAGAAGATGATCTGGATTTGGCTCTGGATCTTACCCATGAAGTCACCTTACTGTCACTTTAACTCTGTATCTTAGCTTCTCCTGTGTAGTAATAATGATAATAATCAATAATAATAATAGTTAAATCACATATGTTATTATAAAGATCCGATATTTCTGTTCTTTGACATCACTTGGAAACAAAATATTGGGTGTCTTCTTATGATAAGATGCATATTATTTGCTTGGGACACACAGGTTAACATGAGGCAGCACATCTTTGGAGGAACATATCTGTATACAAAATTAGACACTTTAGAAAGCCCTTCTATGTCTTGCATCTACATTTTTTTTTTACTTTGCCAGTTTTCTTGGTAGCCAATATATTTAATTTCAGCTGGTTGTGCTCCTGACAGCAGTCACATCACATTACAGAATCTTCCAGACTTTGTTGGCATCTCCATCTCATTTTCTATGAAAAAATATGCCTGTTTCCTTCATCATGCAATCCATAATTATCTGAAAAGCAGCAGCCTGCTGTTGATGCTAGCAAAGGAAATGAGAAAAGAATAATATTCTTTTCTTCACACATGCCTGGACACTCTTCAGAGACATCTGATGTAATTGCCAGTAACAATCTTACACTGATGCTCTTTTACACATCTATGGCTTAAGCCTTTACATTTTTTTTAATCCTCCCTGGAAGAATCAACTTATTCATGCATATATTAAAAACTGCGTGGTCCTTTATTCTGTTCAACAGAGATGGTGTAAATTGTTGAATGATTTTTAGGCCAACTGTTTTTGGTGAGATATTTCTCTTTAATTAAGTAGGCATATATGTGTGTCTGCTTTGAAATGGAATTGAGAATTCAGTAATTATGCATTCTTCTCAATATCAAAATGGATTTCTAGTCACTGAGCCTTACAAAATCATCACCTAGGAAATCATATCTGGGAAAACTATTTTAGTAACATAAGACTTACTTGAATTGTACCAGTCAGCCTAATTTTTAACTAGAGAAGTTAGCAAGTTGGGGAAAAGCAAGTTGTTTTTGTGAACTAAGAATCGTGAAAGTTCTACTCTCTTAGCAACTTTCAAACACAGAGAATCATGTAATAAGTGTTTGCTATGGGAAACTATTATAACATCCGTCTGTATTTATAACATGCAGGTTTTACAGGGAACCTCCTATTTTTCTCATGTAGTAATAGGAGATCATCATCCTCACTTTTGGCCTCTTAGTAAATTCTAAAATGACTCTAAACCTTTTACTTAACTTTTTTACTGCAATTTCTTCATGTCATCATTACAGTTTTAACACCATATTTCACATTAACACATTTAAATATTTGGAGTTTTGAGTGCCTCAAAAAAATTGTCGGTTGCATATTTGTGTATTCTCCATACCTCACAGAAAATATGCTCTTATTCATTGTGTTTTTAGCAGCTGATCTTACATCTTTTATTTCATAGCCTCTGTAGTGTTTTGAGTTTTATGAAAAATGGTAGCCAGAATTAAGTAGGTATTAAAATTTGCAATCCTTTGTTTTCTCTAGTATTGACAAATGTTTAAAATATATACACAAAAAAGGTTCTGAAAGGACCAATGCATGAAACTCATATATTGAATACATAAAAGTTATACAAGATTTTAAAATTTGTCCCTCTAAGAGTTTTCAAGCATTGCTACTAGAACAAAGTGGTTTATTTGAGATACATATCCTCAGACTATGAGAGAAGGAGCTAGTGTTCATATTATAGGCATATCCTACAGTAATATGCCTCATGAATACATTGCATCAGCAGTAATAAGTCTCTACTAAAATGACATCCATGACCTCTGACCAAACTATAGGTTAAGAACATTGTACAAAGAAGCATCTCATATAGTCAACAAGCTTGTTTTTCTTTTCTTTTCTTTTTCTCCCATGGGGTGATTTTTCTTGTAGACCCAGTGTTTTCTTGCAAACTGACTCATATAATAAATTATATAAAAGGAGATAACCAATTTTTCACTTTGAATTCTTAAGTGTTAATAAAAGAAGTGTTGTTTTAAAACTCTAAACTACTTTTGTAACTCCATAAATTATTTCCTTTTAATCCTATACCCTGAGGATAAAAGTTTCACATAATTTTCTTTAAATAGTATGTAATACCATTTCTCTGATCTCTAAGTAACTGGTAGGCATGCATGTTGATGCCATGTGAATGACCATGTGGGTAAATCATAGAAACATATTGTGCTCAGAGGAAAATCTGTTAGCAGCACAGCCAATATTAATGTATATATTTTTCTTGGTTCCAGATATTTTAATCTATTCTTCCTATTGTGTTTCTTGTGATGTTTTACTAGTTTAATTTATTTAGTAACTCAAATTTGGATGTAATTTTGTCACTGATTAATTTTTCCTTATTCATATTTAAAAATAAATTATACTGGAACTAATATGCAATTGGCTATGCATTTTGGATTTGGGCTTAAAAATGCACATCAAAATGATTAGTTTTTAAAAATCCTTAGAGGATTTTTATTAATTCCACAATGTTCTGAACATATTAACATGATATCATAATATCTGCTTCCTCTTATTCACCTAGATTATCATAATTATATAAAGAGATATGAGAATCAGAGTTTCTGTGTACAAAAATGTGCCATAAATATTTATTAAATTATTTCCAGTCAGATCAAATTTTTTTTATATTCATAGAGCCAGGGCTTTAAGGCCATTTTTATTTGTCCTATATTTCACACAAAAGTCAAGTAAGTACAATAATGAGGGAACACTTCACATGCCCTTTCAACCCTTTGAAAAGACTTGTGTGTAGAGACACAAAGGAAATTTCTTATAGAAGGAAGTAAAGAATGATCTAATTCAAACCTCTTTATGTGCACTAATGCTTTGAATGTTTGAAAACTATTATTCCATATGATTACAAAAATAAAATAGCTATTTCATTATTAAACATTAAAGAAAACATGTGATGTATCTATTCTAGTGCAATCTTAAACATAACTGTTATAGTCTCTATATAGTCTATTGTTTCATTGAATAAAAAAAAAAAAAGTAAAATCCCTAAATCACCAAGACTCCCAGCAACACACATAAAAAACATATTTGTGCTGCAATTTAAATGGACTAGTAAAGAGAACATTCAACCATTTGGAACTGAAATATTCATGAGAGAACAATGAAACTAAATATCTTCAGATGTCCTAGAGGAACAAGAGTCAAGGAAACAAGAATAACTAGAGACTATTCTATTTTAAACTTTCTTCTTTTTTCCTCCTTTTTTCCCATTAGATGATAATATACAATTCAATCTTGTTACATTATGAATAGGCTGTGACATGCTCACCATTCTGTCCTAAAAATCATCTTAAAGCTTTTGACATGGTTAATTCCACACTTTTAGGGATATTGGGACTTAAATTGGCTTTAAAGTGTTTAATCAAGTAATTAGAATTATGGATAAAATTTTCTTTAGGTAAACACTGAACAATATTTCATGGCATATCTTTAGGTAAAGAAAAAAAAATCAACATCTACCCTAAGTTCTACTAATACAATAATATCTTAATAAGATAAAGACCCAGATTTTTGGAAATTATAACTCTAATAATCTCGACAAACATTCTTCTGCAAATGATAATTACTCTTTATTTGAGTTATTTTTACATGGTTCCATTTTCCCATTTTTAATTTTAAGTCAGCTACACAATTTTAAAGAGTATTACATATAACAAACATAAAAAAAAGAAAGTTTAAAAGGAACATTTGATTATTTGGGAGTTTTAATCAGATTTTAATTCTCAGTCAAACAGGATGATTTTTTTAAATGAAAGTTGATCTATTTAGAAACAGGATGACTTTATTTTTTCATATGCTCAGTGACATTTAGAAAAAGCATATGCATGTAAAACTTTTAAATTATATCATTATTAAAGCTAAATTTGTAATTCTTAATTCCTTACACTCACTCCCTTCCAAAGCCACCTTTGTTCCTGTGACTTCTTTCTCTTACCTTCAATTCTACTACCTTCTCCAGGTTCTCCAGGTATGAACCTCTGTGTGGTCTTATTAATGCTAAATCCCCATTGCCACTTGCCTTGATAAACCACCATCATCTTCTTCTCCGTAGGTTCAATGCAGCAGTCACAATCACTATTCACATGGAGCTCACTGGCCTCAAAACTGATCTCTCCATCACCACTTTTGTCCTCCAGCAATCTATTTAATTCCTTCACACAGGAAGTGCTCACTTAAAAAGACAGATGATAGACAGATACAGATGTAGATATATAGTATCTTATAACTTGCCTAATTAAAATAGCTTGCAATGTATCATGAGCAGTCCTTGATGATATTTCTGCTGGTCTTCTACTATCTTTTGTTTCTAAAGAACTTTTCAAGGATGTGTGTATAGCAAACAGCTTTGGATGATGGTGTGTCTTCTTCTGGCAGAAGAGGAAAGATTTATTTTCTGTCCTGACTCATCTGTGGCAAAGATGAGTCAGGTTTGTTAGTATCCTTCTTTCCAAAATCGGGGTTTCCTAAACTTGGGGATCCTTAGCTGTGACACAGATTCACTGTGTGGACAGCATCCACCTGGTCGTCTTCTTCATTGCCCCCGTGGGACTTAAGAGGAATGAAGCAAATGCTGCCTTCTGTGCTGTAAGTAAGTCTTTTGTCTCAGATCCAGGAGTTTCGTTTCTTCTGCCAGCATCCATGAAACTGCAGCAGGCTTACTTGTTAGTTCAAAAGAAGAATGTGATCTCAGACCTTTCACAATTTTGATCATGCACTTAGAGTAAAATTCCAATTCCTGATTTGAACCTTATTATTTTAGAATCTTTGTTTCTTCCTCTAATGGAACCCCATCAAACTTATTTCAGTTTTTTGAAAATACTGTTTTCCAGTATCACTGAAGTTCTTCATTATGTGTCTTCTGTCTCAAAAATGTCTTCATTCTAAATGTCACGTAAGTATTCTTGTTTTACTCGTCTGCCATTCTTTGACTCTCCGATATATATGAATAACCTGCCTCTACTCAGATGTCATCTTTCCAAGTTTTTTTTTTCTTTTTCCCTTATACTGCTCTTCCCTTTTTTTTTCTTATGTATTTAAGTAAAAGTAAAGGATATTCCATGGTTCTGCTCATAGGAAAATCCCCTACAGGTTCTTTCTGGAACATCACGGCCTGAGGATACTATTGTCTGGCAACTACACACATAGTTTTTAAGTTGTGATTTTGTGTTTCACAGAGGCTTACAGGTTTCCAGTACCCTCTGATAGTAGTTGTTTATTGGTGACAGGTTATGTGGTAGAGGAAGAGGTGGGGGAGGAATCGGAGACACACTGGAACATACTTTGTCCTTTGGTCTTCTCCACTCTGCTTCTGTTTTCTCTTTGATAAGTGGTTCTCACCTTTATTGTCTGCCTATTCTTCCTTTACCCTTTGTTTTTATTTGTTTCTCTTTCTTCTTCTTCCAAAACTTGATTTATCTGGCCTTTCCAAAGCAAAAACGATCAAACAAAAGCCAGTTTCTTGGTCTTAAACTTTGCACTTAGTTTTGACCTTGCTTTTCATCACCTAGTATGGACTGATGGAGGGAAAATATCATTGTGTTACAAGTGTGAGAGGTGGGGGAATATCAGAGATAATATCTGATTACTGCTTAGTGATATAACCCAGCCATATATATTTGTGTTTTCATTTTTGCTTAATGTTTATTGCACTGATGTAGTGTAAGCTTCTGAGGAAGTGTACTGTTTTCAACTCTATGCTCAGTGCTAAGCACAGTATCAAACACAAAAAATACCTATTATGTATATTTTGAACAAATTATTGCAGAGTCTCTTAAGTGGTTTCTCTGCCACAAGCCCTGTTCATCTTCAGCCCATGGCGAACACTTCATATACAATGATCTTTCTGAATGAAAATATATTATTAGGCATCTATTTCAAACATGTATAAGATTTCATACTGCTATGAGAAGTTCTAGTGTATTTTCCATAATTTTAGAAATTATGCCTCAACTGCTTTATATATTGGAGAGAATCCTCCTTCAATGCCAGTTGCCCCCTGTAGCACCCTGAATATATTTTATGATTGTATTTATTCAGCTGATTATAATTGCTTATTTAGTTTTGTATCTTCTCTATAAGGACATATGTTTACATAAGATTATATCTCCAGCACCTACATCAGTCTAAGCACAAAGAAGATGACAAATAAATATTTTTTAAATGAACTGATAAATCAATCCAGTTGTTCTATTGCAATGTCTTTCATAAAACAGCATTAGATTTTCTATGGTAAAATTAATTTGTCTGCCCATTTGTTTATCTATATGTAATGGTATATAACTGGGATTTTATTTTCCAAAGATTGTGCTAGTGACAATTATCATTTATTTACTGCTTTTATCTAAACTCTTTTCCCTTATGTGTGAACAGCAACCTCAACTAGTTGAATAAGAGCCATTACAAAATCTAAGATACCTTCATTTATATTACAAATAAGAATAAACATAATATTTAGTACTAGCATATAGGCACAAATTAAATACAGAAATCAATATTTTATACCCCCATAGGTTTAGGGACATCAATAAATTTATTTTTAATACATCATGAAAATGTGAGTTATTATAATTCAATAATTAACTACATAACTAAAGAATTACTATATGTAAAATCCAGAATTTCTTTCAAGTATTCTGAATTAATAAATAAAAAAATAAAAGAACTAATCTTGTAATATGTGCTATGAAAAATGCTGCAAATACTTTCCAATAATTGTGCATTATTTAAAAGGATTCAGTGTTGTATACTGAATATTTAACATAATTCTACATTGCTCACATAATTCAAATTATCAGCTATATTCTTTCTTTTCTGCCTAATTGGAATTTGTGAGAAGGCATCATGTGCTATACAATATGGGGTCATATTATGATAATCAGGTTGTACTATGAGGATTAATCATTCAGTGTGCACTTATGATATCATAGGCTACCACAACAACATAGTTGATTTTTATTGCCTAAATATTCAGAAGAGTAATGAAATAACAGTATACACTATTATAACTTAGACGACAATAAATATTTTACATGTTCAGGTACTCTGTTTTTTCTATGTTGTTGGATGCTTACAGAATGCTTATCAGGCTTATCAGGAAATAGATCAGGAAAATTTTCAATTGAAATTGAATGCTTCAATGGGAAACTCCTGGAACCGCTTTCATACTGAAATTGGGCAAACCATTTTGTTGTTTCTAATAAAAAATCTCTACTACAGACACAGCCATTCTTTACTTACCCAAGAGAATATCTATGGCATATAGACTGATGTCGATAGAAATAAGCTCTTAAGAAACACCATTGCAATAAAATATACAAATATCTTGTAGACTAATTAAAAGTTATTTGATTTTTAAAATCTCCATTTTAGTCAATCTTCCCATTAGTATATTTTTACCATTGCATTGAAGCTATGAAGAAAATGAAATAATCTGAGTCTTTTTAAAGATATTATGTCCTTATTTTGGAATGCACAAATCTAATCATGATCACCTTCTCTCAATTATGATAAATTAAACAAAATGACACAACCCAACAACCTGGCAAAATTAGTCTGGGGTGAGTTACTGCAAGTGACCACATCTTGCCAGTATGATCTAAACTATAGTTAGGACTAACTTTAAGACTTGAGAATAGCTGATACATCCTTTCACATCCTAGTGTCAGTGGAAAGTAAGTAATGAGAGGTTTGCATGTATGTGGAGGACTCTCAGGTTGTGGCAATGTAACACATTTCTCTCATCTGCTTTGTTTACTCTAGTGTTACCTTCCACTTGGTAATGGTGTCACTCAGGGCACATGAAGCAATGTGTACCAACATATGCTTGTTTATGCATACTCAACACAACCAAATTCAGTGGTTCTGTGATAGGTTGACAGACCGCACAGAACTCTAAAGCATTCTGGCTCAACGCATTCCCTTTGGAGACTGGACAATTTATTTTTCTTCTTTTAATTCATTTATTCAGAATCCAACATTTTCCTCTGATTTAATCTTTATTCTGCTACATACATAACTCCACATGCCTCCCCAGTTCTTTTTCCCTAAGGTGGAATTAAATCATGTATTGTTCTATCCCTGCATGTTCTTTACCATCGTCATGTTTCTAATTTAACTATAATTTTATTAACATGAAGAGAGGGTCTCATTTCCATGGTAACCAGGACAAGGGCCTGGGCGGTATAATCTCATTTATATTATATAATCCATTTAGTCATACTTAAGCTCTAGAACTGTGTTCATGGCTCATTTTACTCTTGTAATGACAACAGTGAAGACACTCTGCAGTGAGCAATGTTCTTGCACCGGTTTTATCTGGTAAGGGTGAGAATAAAAGTGGGAATTAAGCAGAAACATATTTATATATTTCCGATATATATAGGATATCAGAAAATTTTTATATCTTACATATCGTTATCTTGCCTTTGTGTGTGTGTGTGTGTGTGTGCATTCAGTAGAATAATAACGCATTAATATCAGGAATAGTGGGTATCCTTGTTTACTCCTACCTACAATAGGAATGACTTTGGTATATCCATTTTCAGGATTATCCTGGTTTGGGGATTGAAGTTGATATATTTTCTCAAATTAAGTAACTATGTATTTAATCATGATAAATCAAGTGTTTTAAGCAAGATTGGTCATTGAATTTGGTCAAATCCCATTTCAGCATCCCTGAAGATGGTAATACCATAGCATTAGAATACAGGGACTTTGGAGCCAGTCACTTTGGATTCAAAACTCAACTTCACCATCTACTGGGTACACAATCATTGTGAAGCTAAACCTTGCTTTACTTTATATTTCTTTCAGTTTCCTGTTATAAAATAGAAATAATATAAACCTACCTCATAAGATAATAATCATAAGAATGATTATCAACTGTAAAGTACGTTGAATAGAGCTAGGTATTATGTATATGTTTCTTTGTATTATTCTTATTATATGTTTTCCTTAAAATATGAAAATAATGACTATATAAATATATTTCCTAACATTTCACCAGCTTTGCATTCATATAACACATAGTACTTGACTATGATGAATTATCTTTAATCAAGTGATAAATTCTGCTGTTAATATTTTAGTTAAAATATTTATGTCAACATTCTAAACATATTACCACAAACTGAATGACTTAACAGAAATGTATTCTTTAACAGTTCAGGAGGCTAAAAGTCTGAAATCAAGATATTGGCTTGGCCAGATTCCCTCCAGAAAGTCTAGAAGAGATTCCATTCCTTGCCTCTCTTCTGGTGGCTAGAGGCATTCCTTGGCTTTTGGCTGCATCACTATAATCTCTGTATCTGTTTTACCATGGTCTTCTTCTCTGTATCTCAAACATTTCTCTTCCTTTCTCTCATAAGCATTTAGGAACCACTAAAGTAATCTAAGATGATGTCATATCAGTATCCTTAACTGAATTATACCTGCAAAGGTCCTCTTTCTTTCTTTTTCTTTCTTTCTTTCTAGATTGTATTTATTTATTTGAGAGAGAGAGAGAGAGCACAAGCACAGGGAGAGGCAGAGGGAGAGGGACAAGCAGGCTCCCCACTAAGCAAGGAGCCTGATGTGGGACTGGAGCCCAAGAACCCTGGGATCATGACCTGAGCCAAAGGCAGACACTTAACCGACTGAGCCACCCAGGCACCCACAAAGGCCCTCTTTCTAAATGAGGTCACATTCACAGTTGCGGGGTAGAAATATCTTTTGAGAGGTCACTACAATATTCATAATCAAGATTGTAAGTGTATTTATTTGGGTAATATTTGTCAGGTTTTGGTTTCAAAAATGTACTTGCTTTAAAAACCTGAGTAGTTTTTCTTTCACTGTTTATAACAGTTTAAATAACATTTGAATGAGCTCTTAGTAAGGAGAATCCATCTATGAGATGGTTTATGGTTTATGAATTTTATTATTTTTTTAGGGAATCTCTTGCACAACTTTCTCTAATTTTTTTACATAAATCTCACACAGACCATTTCTTCTGTTAAATTTTTGGTAAATTATGGTTTCCCAGAAAATTTTCCAATTTGTCCAAGTTATTTGTATTTATTTATACTGATTGAGCAAAATAATATATTTTAGTATTTATTTTTTAAAGCTTTATTGGTTGTCTGTTTCTCTCTTATCCTTTCATATTTTATCTGAACATATTTCCTTTTAAAGCTGATTGAATAAACTATTTTATATGTCTTTTTTCTCCCCAAAAGATCCACACATACTTCCCTTCACAGCATGAAGGGCGTGTAGGTGGATCTTGATGAGAATCAGTATTCCAATAAAAGTTACAATCTGAGGTGAGGGCCCTAAAGGGTCTTCAAGCATGAATGTAGTGATTCTAGTTTTTTGTTTTCAAAACACAGTGGTAGTTGGGGTCCAAATGATTAGTATCACTCCAGAGACAGTATCAGTAATTTCTGAAAACTCTATTTCCTTTTCCATAGCATTTATTCATCACAGTAATGAACTGGAAGTCCCTTTTGGAAGGAAGAGGAGAAAAACCTGAAGAACATATTTCTTAGCTATGGTTTATAGCTCAAGGGGCTCTGAGTCTGTTAGCTGCTTAGGTCTGGAAAATCAGAGAGAACTACTAACATTCTATTGAGGATAAAGTAGACAAGATGTTTAACAGATCTAAACTGCCTTTCCCATTTTGTTTGTTCATTTTAAAATCATTATAAAAATCTATTAAGACCTTCATAAGCTCAATTATAATCCAGTACTTGGGGCATCATGATGATCCTTACCAGTTAAGTCATTCTTCTTATCACCTGGTCTCTGTAGACCATTTGAGTATCATGCTCATCACGGCTCCGGTATTTAAGGACAGACATTTGACTACTGCTACTTTGGGATCTAATTCTCCTAACTATATAAAATTTATAAGGGTGTACCTAAATAATTTTTAAATGAGGTGTACTTAACATGGTGTTAAGTGTGTACTTAAGGTGTACTTAACATGATTTTATGTCCCGCATTTAAGGCAATACTTCATGGTCCTTATGTGAGATATCAAAGTTAATACATGAAGATATGGTATAAAGCGATATGCCCACCTTGAATATTGCAGCTATTTAGTGAGAAGAGCAAATGAATTGTGTTTAAAATGAATCATTTACTAATGAACCACAGAATATCAGTCCTTTGGCCATTATAAATAAGACAGTGCTTCCTTATAAAACATATATCATCAACAAACTAAATCTTAAATATACTCATTAATGTGCAGTTGTGCAAGAAGTCAGATATCATTGGTTCAAATAATCCCTGTGAAGCTGAGGAGTTAAGATGGCAGAGTAGTAGGAGAACCCCGTATTTGCCTCATGCCTAGAACACAGCTAGGTAAATATGAACTCATTCTGAACACCCAGGAAATTGATCTGAGGACTGAGAAAACAAGCTGCACAACTAGAGGGAGAAGAGATCACATTGTGGAAGGAAGAAGATGCGAAGACGAGATTTGGAGAAAAAAAAGAATCACTGATGCTTCAGAGGAAAGGGAGCTCTGATCAGAGAGAGAGGAGAGAAAGAGAGAGAGTGAACAGAGCACAGGGCATTGCACAAGAAAAACACTTCCCCAAAACCATGGCCAGGGAAACTGAGAGAGGCTGATTATTGCAAGTTTTTACAAGCAACGGAGCTCGGAGCTCGAAGACTAAAGTTTTAGAAGTCTGTGCCATCACCGGGTGGGGACTGGGAGGCATAGAGGTGCTCCTCTGGAGAAGGAGGGCAGAGGCTGGGAGCAGATAGTGTGGTGTGAGGATCCCCTGGGTCACACTGGGAGAAGCAGGTCCCCGCTCTTTGAGTGCATGTGGGAGAGATGGCCCTACCTCTCCAGAGACAAAAGAGTCCGGTAGGTGCCATTGAGCTGCCCTGTTCATTAACATATAAGCAGAGATGCCTGCTGAGGACAGCTAACCTGGACACTGACTTTTTGCTGCATGTTACCATAAACTCCAAGACCCTGTGCATTCCAGCAGAGGATCAGCTCGGTCCATGCGGGGTCCCTAAAATTTAGTTTCAAAACCCAGCTGGCGTGTCTGAGATAAAACAATGGAGCACTGTGCCGGCAAGCAGGCAGGCAGATGGCACACACACAGACGGGGTGAAAGCAGGGATCTGAGGGATGCCTGGACTAATGAGGGGAAATTGTTCGCTCATCTGTGAAGGCTTCCTGAACAGGGGAGGGTGCAAACTTCCTTCGCAAGGGAGAGAGCCAGCTGTCACCACTTTCTTCAGGCCCGTCTGCACTGATGGACCTTGGTGAGCAGCACAGCACCCCACAGTGGAGGCTTGAGCCACTTACACCAAGCCCTGCGCCCCTGCACTCTGCAGGTACTTCTGAACCACGTCAAGTGTGCCTGAGAGTCAGAGTGGCAGCAGGCCCTTCCCCCAGAAGACCAGCACAAACCCTTCTCATGCACCAAGTCTAGTGACCACAGAATGCTGCAATGCTTAAGCCCTGGGGGAAATAGGGTCTAACCTCTTTTGACAACCAGACCAAAACACACCTAGTTAGAACTCAACACACATCACTGGACAAGATGCAGACACTCCCCACTGCAGGCAAGAAGACTGATCCAAGGGAAAGAGCAGCCAAAACACAACGGCAGAGTACACACAGCATCCCACAGACACACTTCCTGAAGCTCCGGGCCCTGAACAGTATAGGAGCTCTTCTTAATAGTCATTACGAAGGAACAGGAAACATAACAGGCTTTCCTAACACACAGAAGATAGAGACCTAGACAAAATGCCAAGATGGAAGAATTTACCCCCCAAAAAAGAGCAAGAACAAGTCATGGCCAGGGATCTAATCAAAACAGATATAAGCAAGATGCCTGAACCAGGTTTTAAAATAACAATCATAAGGTTACTAGCTGGGCTTGAGAAAGTGCAGAAGACACCAGGGAGTCCTTTACCACAGAGATAAAAACCTAAAAAGTAGTCAGGCTGAAATAAAAAATGCTATAATCAAGATGAAAAAACCAACTGGATATAATGACCACAAGTAATACAATGGCACTAAAATCATAACTAGCAAAAATCACTCTGAATGTAAATGTAAATGCTCCAATCAAAAGACATAAGTTATCAGAATGGATTGAAAAAAAAAAAAGACCCATCTATATGCTGCCTGTAAGAGACTCATTTTAGACCTAAAGACACCTGCATATTGAAAGTGAAGGGATGGAAAAGCATTTATCACGCTAATGCACACCAAAAGAAAGCCAGAGTAGTCACACTTATATTGGACAAACTAGATTTTAAACAAAAGACTGTAACAAGAAATAAAGAAAGGCATCATAATAAAGGGGTCTATCCAACAAAAAGATCTAACAGTTGTAAATATTTATGACCCCAAATTGGGAGCACCCAAATATATAAATCAATTAATAAAAAACATAAAGAAACTCATTGATAATAATCCAATAATAGTAGGGGACTTTAACACCCAACTTACAGCAATGGATAGGTCATCTAAGCAGAAAATTAACAAGGACACTAGGGCTTTGAATGCCATACTGGACCTGATTACTTAACAGATGTATTCAGAGCATTTCATCCTAAAGCAGCAGAATACACATTCCTTTCGATTGCACATTGAAACACTCTCCAGAATAGATCACATACTGGGTCACAAATCAGGCCTCAACAAGTACAAAAAGATTGAGATTATACCATGTTTATTTTCAGATTATAATACTGTGAAACTTGAAGTCATACACAAGAAAAACTTTGGAAAGACCACAGGTATATGGAGATTAAAGAACATCCTATTAAAGAATAAATAGGTTAACCAGAAAATTAAAGATGAAATTAAAAAATGCATGGAAGCTAATGAAAATGAAAATGGGATAGTCCAAAACCTTTGGGATGCAGTAAAAGTGGTCTTCAGAGGGAAGTATGCTGAAATGCAGGCCTACCTCAAGAAGCAAGAAAACTCTCAAATATACAAACTAACATTGCACCTAAAGGAGCTAGGAAAGGAATAGCAAATGGAGCCTAAAGTCAGCAGAAGAAGGGAAATAATAAAGATTAGAACAGAAATAAATGATACACAAACAAACAAACAAAAAGCAGTAGAACAGATCAATGAAACTAGGAGCTGGTTCTTTGAAAGAATTAATAAAATTGATAAACCTCTAGCCAGACTTATCAAAAAGAAAAGAGAAAGGACCCAAATAAATAAAATCACAAATAAAAGAGGACAGATCACAACCAAAACCACAGAAATACAAGCAATTATAAGAGAATATTAATATGCCAACAAATTAGGCAATCTGGAAGAAATGGGTAACTTCCTAGAAACATATAAACTACCAAAACTGAAACAGGAAGATATAGAAAATTTGATCAAAGCCATAACCAGCAAAGAAATTGAATCACTAATCAAAAATCCCCAACAAGCAAAAGTCCAGCGCCAGATGGCTTCCCTGGGCAATTCTATCAAACTTTTAAAGAAGAGTTAATACCTATTCTTCTCAAACTATTCCAAAAAATAGAAATGGAAGGAAAACTTCTAAACTCATTCTACAAAGCCAGCATTACCTTGATTCCAAAACCAAAGACGTCACTAAAAAGGAGAATTACAGGCCAATATCCCTGAGGATCATAGAGCAAAAATTCAGAACAGGATACTAGCAATTCAAATACAGAGTACATTAAAATAATCATTCACCACGATCAAGTGGGACTTATTCCTCGGCTGCAAGGTGGTTCAATATGCACAAACCAGTCAACGTGATACATCACATTAATAAAAGAAAGAATATGATCCTTTCAATAGATGCAGAAAAAGCATTGACAAATATAGCATCCACCCTTGATAAAAACCCTCAACAAGTAGGGATAGGGGGAACATACTTCAACATCATAAAAGCCATATATGAAAGACCCATAGCTAATCTCATCCTCAAGGGGGAAAAACAGAGTTTTTCCTCTAAAAAGTCAGGAACAAGATAAGGATGTCCACTCTCACAATTGTTATTTAACACAGTACTGGAAGTCCTAGCCTCAGCAATCAGACAACAAAAAGAAATAAAAGGCGTCCAAATCAGCAAGGAAGAAGTCAAAATTTCATGATTTGCAGATGACATGATACTCTACGTAGAAAACCCAAAAGACTTTTAAAAATGCTAGAATTTATACATGAATTCAGCAGAGTCACAGGATACAAAATCAATGTACAGAAATCTATTTCATTTCTGTACACCAATAATGAAGCAGCAGACCGAGAAATCAAGGAATCAGTCCCACTTACAATTAAACCCAAAACCATAAGATATCTAGGACCAAAAAGGTAAAAGATCTGTACTCTGAAAACTATAGAACATTTATGAAAGAAATTGAAGATGACACAAACAGCCCATGCTCATGAATTGGAAGAACAAATATTGCTAAAATGTCCATTCTACCAAAAGCAGTCTACACATTTAATGCAATCCCCATCAGAATACCATCAGCATTTTTCACAAAGCTGGTGAAAAATGGAACAAACAATCCTAAAATTGTATGGACCCACAAAAGACCCCAAATAGCCAAAGTAATCCTGAAAAAGAAAAGAAAAGCTGGAGGCATCACAATTCCTGGTTTCAAGCTATATTACAAAGCTGTAGTCATCAAGCTAGTATGCTACTGGCACAAAAAAACAGACACATAGCTGAATGGAACAGAACAAAAGACCCAGAAGTGGACCCACAACTATATGGTCAACTAATCTTCCACAAAGCTGGAAGGAATATCCAGTGAAAAAAGACAGTCTCTCCAAAAAATGGTGTTGGGAAAACTGCACAGCTACATGCAAAAGAATGAAACGGGACCACTTTTCTTACACCATACACAAAAATAATTTCAAAACAGATCAAAGACCTAAATGTGAGATAAGAAACATCAAAATCATAGAGGAGAACACAGGCAGTAACCTCTTTGACATCAACTGTACCAACTTCTTGCTAGACATGTTGCTGGAGGCAAGGGAAACAAAAGCAAAATGAACTGTTGGGACATCATCAACATAGAAAGCTTCTGCACAGTGAAGGAAACAATGAGAAAAACTAAAAGGAAACCTTCAGAATGGAAGAAGATATATGCAAATGACATATCTGATAAAGGGTTAGAATCCAAAATCTGTATAGAACTTATCAAACTCAACACCCAAAAAACAACCCAGTTAGGAAATGGACAGAACACATGAATAGATTCCAAAGAAGACATACAGATAGCTAATAGACATACGAAAAGATGCTCAATAACCCTCATCGATCAGGGAAATACAAATCCAAACCACAAGATACCACCTCACACCTGTAAGAATAGCTAAAATTAACAACACAGGAAACAACAGATGTTGGTGAGGATGTGGAGAAAGAGGAACCCTCTTAAACTGTTGGTGGGAATGCAAACTTGTGCAGCCACTCTGGAAAAAAGTATGGAGGTTCCTCAAAAAGTTAAGAATAGAACTACCCTACGATCCAGCCATTGCACTACTAGGTATTTACGCAACAGATACAAAAATACTGATTTGAAGGGATACATACACCCTGATGTTGATAGCAGCATTATCAACAATAGCCAAATTATGGAAAGAGCCCAAACATCCATCAACTGATGAATGGATAAAGAAGAGGCGGTATAAACACACAATGGAATATTACTCAGCCATCAAAAAAGAATGAAATCTTCCCATTTGCAACAACGTGGATGGAGCTAGAGAGTATTATGCTAAGTGAAATAAGTCAGAGAAAGACAAATACCATATGATTTCACTTTTATGTGGAATGTAAGAAACAAAACAGATGAACGTAGGGGAAGGGGAGACAGAAAAAGAGGTGGAGGCAAACTATAAATGACTCTTAACTATAGAGAACAAACTGAGGGTTGCTGGAAGGGAGGTGGTAGGAGGATGAACTAAAGGGGTGACGGGGAGGGGCGCCTGGGTGGCACAGCGGTTAAGCGTCTGCCTTCGGCTCAGGGCGTGATCCCGGCGTTATGGGATCGAGCCCCACGTCAGGCTCCTCCGCTGGGAGCCTGCTTCTTCCTCTCCCACTCCCCCTGCTTGTGTTCCCTCTCTCGCTGGCTGTCTCTATCTCTGTCAAATAAATAAATAAAATCTTTAAAAAAAAAAAAAAAGGGGTGATGGGGATTAGAAGGGCACTTGTGATGAACACTGGGTACTGTACATAAGTGATGAATCACTAAATTCTGCTCCTGACATCAATATTACACTATATGTCAACTAAGTAGAATTTAAATAAAAACAGAAAAAATCCACGTGAAGCTTAATATTGCACTTCATTTAGATCAATAATCAGAAATATGCACTGAAGTTTTAAGTACTATCACTGATATTAACTAATATTTCTACTGAAAATGCCTTAAAATTTATATATGTTGCATAGTAGTAACCTGAAAGAGCAAAGTTATCTACAGAAATACTGCTGCAATTAATTCAGGCAACCACTGAAGCTTTAATAGTGACACCTATTCAGGGAGGGTAAAACTAACCATAATGTTTCTTTACCAACTGAGCTTTAGAGCACAAGAGTCTGAGTTGAAACCTGAATATCATCACTTACTGTGTAACTTTGGGCAAGTTGCTTACACTTCAGGCGCTTCATTTTTTTCATGTATTAAGTAGGTATGTGTATGTTATTTACTTTATATTGCTTACGTGAGAATTAAATGAGTTAACATGTGAAAATGGTTACGGCATTGCTTGGTGTGTAGTAAGCTCTCAATACATGTTACTTAGTAAGTGGCAGTACCAAAGGAAAAGTAGTATGTTGTGCCTATTATTTCATAACTTAAAATTTCTCTATGAACGGAAACATCTATGTTACCTGCACTGAGAAAAATCCCGTTAACAAATTGATGCCCTGAAGCTGAGTTTCTCTGCTAAACAGGTAGGTTAGTCCCATCAATCTAAGGAACTTAACGAATCATTTCTTCTAAATTTGAAATATAATAGACCTGTCAAGCTGGACTGAAAAAGTTTACATTTCCTTTTCAAAATCTCAACTTTTCTCCAAGCAATAAACTCACTGGAAGCAAACAAATTCTTCACAAATGTATTCAACCTAAAAAGTGTGTTTGAGTATATGAGGGAAACAGAAGAGGAAGAGATAAAGATGACGTATGACAATAACACAGAATAAAACCAACACAGAAAAAGAGACAAAGAGAATAATGTTTCTAAAATTAAGTTCTTTGGAAATTTTAGCATGAGGTTTATAATGTGCGTATTTATCTTCTTTAGGTTAGAATTAGTTCTTCTTCACTGTATTTACATAATAGAAAAGATTTAATATTTCCATAAAGCACATCTTATGATTTTAGTGTCCTAATATCATATGCTCAAAATATTATTCATTCTTAGATATTTTCATGTAATTATAAGCATGACACTCAAACTGATTTATAGCAAATATTAAGAGATTAATGTGAGTTAAATAGTCCAGAAATAAAGGGAAAATTATGATTAAAGTTCATCAACCAGCCCAACACACAGCAGTTCAGCGATCCTTTGTTTGATCCACTTCATCATCATCTTTAAATACTTCTTAAGTTTGAGCATGTATACTCTACTTCCTGCGAAGTTCACTAAAAAAATATAAAAACACAAAATTCACTGTTTTTCTCTAAAAATAATAGCACACAGTAACACCAAATGTAGAAGCAAAAACTTCCATTATCATTATGTTTGCTTTCTAACTTACTTCCCATTGACCATAACTTTCTACACCCACAGAAATTTCCTTAGGTCAGAAAATATTTGTTGACCCCAAATAACTCTAACAGCAACCTGACTCATTCCCCTCTCAGTTATGAGTGTCAGAGAGCTAGGGGTTTTTCTTTGAATTCCTCCTGCTCACCCAACTTCTAAATATTAAGTGTTATAACAAGTCCCGGAAGAGGGAGAAACATAAAATATTTGAATAAATAATGAACAAAGTCTTATCAAATCTGGTAAGATTTGATCTCCCAAAAAAGGATGATACAAAGATCAAGAGTCATAGAAAATGAAATAGAAAGCAAATTAACAATGGAGAAAATCAGTGGCATCAAATTTTGGAAAGATCTAAAATTGCTAAACATCTGGATAGACTAATGAAGATAAAAGAGAACAAAAATTATCAAAATTAGAAATGAAAGAAGGGACGTAACTGCTGATTCTGTGTATGTTCTGAAATCAGTATTGGAATATGTAGTATTACTGGTCACTGGGTTTTTGTTCCAGATGCACCAAAGAATTGGAGGCCTGAGACAAGAAAGGGGAGATAGAGTTTATTGAATAGATAAGTGTACTATGCTTTCAAGAGTGAAAGGGGGCAACTGTCTGAGCAAGTGTGGCCATGGCACTGAGAAGCTCTAGCTGCTTAGTGCATATGTAAATTTGGCTTTGATTGACATTTTTGATTGACAGCTGGTGGTTATATTACATTTTGGCTTCTGCCCATGTGCCTACCCATGATGCATTTTGTTATAATTGTATTTATTTATGTATTGTATATTTATGAGTGCCTAATGAGCTTTTGTTGTGACCTTTAAAGGTAGGTAAGGACAAGCTGTACCCTTTGTGCTTATACTCAGCTCTTAGAAGTCCCACCCTGGCTTCTGAAGCAGCTCTGTGGCTAGGCCTTTCCTGTTCTGTTAGCCCTTAGAGGTGGCTCTGAAGGTGTGAAGGTGTGGCTGTTAACTCTCCGGGGTGGCACCAAGGATGTGGCTAGCGTCTGCTTTATCTCTCCTTGCTCATGCCTAACTAACTGCCTAACAGCAGAACAATGCTATGCCAATAAATAGTACAACCTTGATGACAAATATAAATTGCTTAGTAGATGCAAATTATAAAAATTGTCAAAAAAGAATAGAAATCTGAATTACTTCGTTTATTAGAAAAATGATACTGGTAATTAAAATTTTTTCTCGCCAAGAAAATTCCAGTCCCACATGTGTTCACTGGTTAACTCCGTCAAATATTTAAGGAAGAATATTGTATCAATCTTATGAAACTCTTCCAGAATTCAGAATGGAAACAAATACTTGTCAACTGACTCTGTGAAACCAGTAGTCCTTTGATTTCCAAACTAGATAAGGATATCACAGGCCAAAAAAAAAAAAAAATTACATACCAATATACTTCTTGAACAGAGACACAAAAAGAGATTAAATTTCTATCTAGCTATCTCCCCATTCCCTGTTAAAGATCATGAAATTTAAATTTGTAATGAACATTTGCTTTTATACCAAATGCCTTCTTTATTGACACTGGGGACTGGGAGCGTTCTCGGCCCTGAGAACCTCAACTGCCAGCAGGTGCCAGGTTCTTGACTGTGCCACAAGAAACAATTCAAGGCCAAGTCAGAGTAAAACATAGCAGAAGTTTTACTGAAAAGCAAAAGTGCACAGGGTGCCTGGGTGGCTCAGTCAATTAAAGGACTGCCTGCGGCTCAGGTCATGATCCCAGGGTCCTGGGATCAAGCCCTGACTTGGGCTTAGCAGGGAGCCTGCTTCTCCCTATCCCTTTGCTGCTACCCCTGCTTGTGCTCTCTCTCTCTCTCTCTGTCAGATAGATAAATAAAATCTTTAAAAAAAGAGAGAGAGAAAGAAAACAAAAGTGCAAAAGTATACGCTCGGGGTTAGGGATGGGGGTGCAGACACACTCAGAGGATCTGAGTCACCTGGGATAAATGTGGGATTCTGATTCTTATAGGCAGTTATAATCAAGGCGTGGAATATTTATGTAGGGTTTGGGGAACAGACAGAGACTTCCAAGAACTTTGTATATCATTAGGCCTGCTCTATGGTAGTCACCATGTACAGACGCAGTCTGATTTTTCACTTGGCTGGATCTACTGGTAGTCCTGTAGCGCCCCCAGTGGAGGGATAATGATGTGCATGCATGCTGCAATTGCACAACCTTGTAGCTTCACCTAGCAACAAGTATTCTGTTACTCAACAGGTGTCAGGTCAGTTCCTTCTTCCTTCTGCAGTTACCCAACATTTCCCTATTCTACCTGCCTCATTCTGAAGTTTTATATGTATATAATTTTTTTAAGTTTTTTTAAAGATTTCATTTATTTGAGAGAGAGTGTGTGAATGGGAGTGAGAGGGAGAGAGAATCTGAAGCCGACTCTGCACTGAGTGAAGAGCCTGCAGGTCTTGATCCCATAACCAGGAGATCATGACCTGAGCCAAAAACAAGAGTCGGTCGCTTAACTGACTGAGCCACCCAGGCGTCCCTGCATATTCTTTTTTTAGAGATTATATTTTATATATTCATTTTGCCTCACAATTATTTATTTAGAAATTAGCTCTAAATTGTACTGACTTTATTTACCATGAATTGAACTATGTCTTTTATGTTGTCAACTATGTATCACCTAATACAGGCTCTCATTTCTAAGTATGAATAATTGCTGATTTTTAGTTGCCGATTGCTTTTTGAGCCTCATGTTGGTATTAAACTATTTTCTAAGAAGAAAATTCCTAATATTATTTTGGAAATCAAAATATTTTAATGGTTAAATGAATAATAAAACATTTAAGAACCAGTTTATGGATAAAAATCACTTGATATTACTAAAAATAATATCAAGTTATCTAATTACAAATATTGAATAGATGTCAGATTTTCCCAGGAGGAAAACCTAATTCTGGTAGGATGCATTTGATGTATTTATTCCCTCTGAGAACTATGAAAAAAACTCAATAAAATCATTCTTTATTATATCTGTGTATTAATAAAGCATATGTAAGAAAGAAGCTATAGTGATAAAATATCAATACTGTTTTCATTTTCCAAACTTTGAACATTTGGACTGTCCTATTAAGTACTTAGAGGAAGTTTTCTACAATAATAAATATAAGCATAATGAACAAAACTTTCTACCTTGAACAAGTCTTAACAACACCTTGGCAACATTGTAAACTTCCAACATATGGTTCATTTACATGAAGAGCATCTTGGCAGAAAGTTTTTAAATATCTAAGCCTCAAAGATGAGAAGACAAACATCCTGGCCCACGAGGTGATTAATACCATTGTAGACAACCATGATTGATTGCCCAGAACACGTTCTTCTGTCAGATTTCTCCTGGTAAAAACTCAGTGCAAATGAAACTTTTTTTTTAGTCATTTTGAATATTTTAACAGCTTCATTTCCTTGGGTAAAATGATTAGTGCATTATAATTAGCATATATCCTTGGGTTGACTATCATGAAAATAAAGTTAGTGCACACTTGCAGAATGTAAAGTACTACAATTTAATCCTATTTTGTTTCTTTTATTTAGTACTTTACAGAGATGTATTCTTATGTCGAAATGTAGAAGACAGTGTAAAAGCTAGCAAGTACCCAGATTCATCCATAAAAATCTTGAAAAATATGTATGTTCTAATTAAGAAATTTATCTGAATCATGGTTAGAAATTACTAGTTGTCATTGACAAATAAATCCCTGATTTCTATATGATATAGTAACTTAACTTTCACTCTACTTTAAACTTCTGAACATTAATTATATATTTGCTTATGGCATTGAATATATCAGATCTTTCAGTAATATCTGTAAAAGTGCATTTGTTTCAACTTTATAATGCTAAAATCACAGGGGCTCCTGGGTGGCTCAGTTGGTTAAGTGTCTACCTTCAGCTCAGGTCATGATCCTAGGGTCGTGGGATAGAACCCTGCACTGTGCTACCTGTTCAGTGAGGAGGCTGCTTCTCCCTCTATCTCTGCCCCTCCCCACCCCCACTTTTGCTCTCTCTCAAGTAAATAAAATCTTTAAAAATATAATGCTAAAATCACAGATGCTAAAATCACAGAAATAATTGTTTTGTATTATCTGCTAACATTATTTTCTGGGATTTTTTCCAAAAATATATGAACCAGCTCTTAAATTATCTACCATGTCCTTTATATCAATCTATATCTGTATCTACATCTATCTATCTCAAATACATAAAGACTAATATCAAGCATGTAAGAATGAATTTATTCAATCTTTACAAAGTAATATGAATATATATATTCTGCCAGTGTAAATCACCCCATAATATAACTTCTCCATGTAAGATGTTAGGATAGAAGATGGAGAGAGAATTCATATCAGTTTTGAATCCTTGGTTCTCTAATATACTGGTGGTAGAAGTAGTCATACAAACAGACAAAATAATATAGTGTGACTTGTGTGACTTTGGGTAAAAGATAAGCTGCTGTAATAAAAAAAAAAAACACACAAGCTTAAACCAGATTTATCTATTTCTCTCTCCTGTAACATTTCAGAGGCAAGAAATCAAAGAAGACAGAAAAGTTGTGTTTTCCGTGGTATATGGCTTCCATCTCTGATTCCCAGGTGGCTGTTCCAGTTGCCACTATCTCCAGTGTCAGAGGTTGTAGAGAATAACAAATAAGCAGAACAAGAGTAATATGTAAATATCTAGTTGTGACTCAAGTTCACAGAGAAGCCCAAATTCCATTTAAAATTTCTTTTTGAAGTTTATGTCAAGTGAAAGCTGTTCATTTGTAGGGTGGAACTCCAAGAAACCCAGCCAAAGGTGGACTTTGGGAGACTTAAGACCAGAGTAGATATTTCTGCTGCTACACAATACAGGTGAGGCAGTGGATGGATGTCAAAGTCTTCCAAAATAGAAGGAGTTTTATGGACAAACCAGGTTTTTCTCTGAAATCCCAGAAACTCCGTATTGTATATGAAAGAACTGTACCATTAAAGACAAAAATGACAACACCAGCCCTAAGCAAGTCTAAAGCAAACCTAGACAGTGTCAAACTGATCTGCCTATAATCTCTCTGCCTGCCAGAAAAAAACAAAGAAACAAACAAGCAAACTTAATTGTCTGTGGAGAATATAATGTTATCCAGATTCAACACAAACTTCATATATGCAGATTCAAACTTACAAGACTTATTAACATACATGACCAAATAATCAAAAGTAAAAATTAAACAGAAAATAGAAACATAACCAAAGTTGGCTCAGATATTAGTATAATTAGGCATATACTTTAAAATAACTATAACAATATGATCAAAAAAGGAGGGAGAAAATGTCAACTTTCATTTTAGTAGATCAGTTATCCCATTTATATCTATCACTGTGTAAGACCTTTTTAATATCAATTTTGTAATTATATTTATTTTATAATATTGCAGATGAAATTTTGATAATAACCATGCTACTTCTTCATTTTTTTAAATTTTTTTTTATGTTATGTTAGTCGCCATACAGTACATCCCTAGTTTCTGATGTAAAGTTCCATGATTCATTACTTGCGTATAACACCCAGTGCACCATGCAATACGTGCCCTCCTTAATACCCATCACCAGCCTATCCCAATCCCCCACCACCCCCCGAAACCCTCAGTTTTTTTCCCAGAGTCCGTAGTCTCTAGTGGTTTCCTTTTTCATCTTTTACAATGTTCTCCATGAATGCTTTTAAATTTTAATTTTGATCATTTTGTCCCTTTTGATGTATAGGTATTCTGATACTTTCCTTTGTAAATGTATATATTCCTTTTAATCTCCATTTCTTTGTTTTTCAGTTTGAGACAATTTATTTATGGCTCCATGCTGGAAATTTTCAGAGATGCTAGAACTGACATTTCCATTTATCTTCTCACAAAGCTCTCAACTTCTGTTAATATGAATATGACTTTAATTTCTTTATATTTAATATATTTATTCTGTTTATTTCCATACAAAAATGGATTCAGTGCCCATCAAAAGAGCTTTCAATACTCAGTTACATAGCTCCTGAATTATTTATTTTTATTCATTATGTATTTGGCTATATTTAAAAGCCACATGTATTTTTTTAAGAAAGTTTCATGTTTGTTAAATCCCCTGAATCATGAAGATTAGATAATCTTTATATTTCCGTAACATAAGAAGAAAAATTTCATCCAATTCAACGCACAACTAGAGCAAAACTTGGGTATTAGGAACTGGTCAAAATGCTGTATAAAGAATGGCTTGAGACAAGTGTGTCTGAACAGAGGTGTGAACATTTAGCGCATGCTAGAAGCCTATTTCATGTATTGTAATCCAGCTGGTCGTGGAGATGGATTAAAAGAGCTGTGTATACATGTCTATAATAATTTTGCAGTTGCTAGGTCTATATGGGTGTCTGATCATGTCAGTCAGTAAGGAAATACTTTCACACTGTCTTGAATACAACTGTCTTAGGCCATATTTTTGTTCATATTTCTTGGCTTAAAGTTTCAATAGCTTTTATTTTCAACAATGTCAATGAATACGTTGCAAGTAACATTAATTAAAATCAATGTACAATAAAAAAAGAGCTGTGAATTTCTTACTGATTTGTCAAGAAATACAACTATAAAGAGAATTGATACACACTATCACAAGAACATTAAAGACATTTTGACCTCATCATTTCAATAAGTAATTGATAGACTTATTCATCATCAACTCAATGAGTATTTAATAGCAGTCACTGTGCAAGAAAACTTTAAATGCCCTGAAATCTTATAGTTCCTTCATGATAGGAATTTGGTATTTTTTCAAATTCGGCAACAATTCCAAAAAACTTGTAAGATGTTGCTGGTATTTAAGATTTGTTGTGGGGTTGGAATGTTTTCAAACTATTCATGTGAAAAATAAATTTTGATCAACCACACACCCACACACACACAGAAAGAGCTGTATATAAATAGGCATACAGTGTCCTTATCCTTCCCATTGAATTTAAAGTAAATAGAAAAACAAAATCTTTCATTTCATCAAAGATAATAAAAAATTTTAAGTGGGGACACCTGGGTGGCTTAGTTGGTTAAGCATATGCCTTCGGCTCAGGTCATGATCCCAGGTTCCTGGGATCGAGTCCGCATCAGGCACCTTGCTCAGCAGGGAGCCTGGGTCTCCCTCTGCCTGCTGCTCCTCCTGCTTGTACTCTCTCACGCACTCTCTCTCTCTCTGACAAATAAATAAAACCTGTAAAAAAGATTTTAAGTCTGTTGTTAAAGATATAAAAAAGTCAACATTTCTGTTTGTCTTTGTCAGTCAATGTGCTTGCAAGATATGACAGGGGTAAAAGAAATGATCTAGAAAAATGACAGAAATAAATAGCCCACATTTAAAAAGAACATTTGGATACTAATACTTTCATGGGACTAGTGCCCATTGTTTTATAGATCGAGGAATAGTTATAACCCCCAAATGTTTAAAAAAATCTCTCTCTAGAATTCCATTTGTGTAATATGAGTTTATATTAACTTCTGCTGCTTCTGAAACAGAGCTGGTGCAATCCATTTGTATGAGAAATACAATTGGGGCAGAGGTGAAATACATAGAAGAGTGATTCTGAAGTGTTGTGCTAAACTTTCTACAAACTCAGATATGTAATTATGAGCAGCTAAAGCCTCTAGCAAGAAGGCAGGCATAACCATGTTGCACTTTTCTAGGTCTCACTTAATGGATCACTGAATGTGATAACAGGGTGCCCAGTGCAGTGCTAATTGGATGCGATGTTCTCAGTGGTGCATTGACATTTTGGGAAAAGGTGTGTAATAAAGGTGTCTGCCTTAGACTTAAGACTTTCTGCTCAGGAAAACACATGATTTCAGAGCCCTTTCTTTTCTAATGTAATACATGTTTGATTTTTATCTTATGTGTGTATGTTTGGTACCCAGGATTATTTGATAAACTTTTTTATTCTACTTTTCTATTTTTTCCCTTAATTTGCTTAAAGCTTTTATTAAAATGAAAACAGAAATCAGGACAAGGACATCTCCTCTGCCAA
Source organism: Ursus maritimus (assembly GCF_017311325.1). NCBI lineage: Eukaryota > Metazoa > Chordata > Mammalia > Carnivora > Ursidae > Ursus > Ursus maritimus. The sequence continues at coordinate 22,824,449 of NW_024423453.1, read as the reverse complement.
TTCCTTTTGGAAAAAAATTATTATCCTTTAAATTGCTTCTAGAAGGCCTCCCTGAACAGGGAGGCAAGTTCATGAATGACTGATTAATGTGGAAGCTGGTACTCTGGAGAACATATTGTAATACCAAGCAGATCGGAAAATGTGTGCTGAATTATTGTTATGGTAATTACCCTCCACTGAATTTATCTTGGTGTTAAAAAGTAATAATAAAAATCTTGAATAGGTAGAATAATTACACTTAACTGCTGTAATTAATAAATTAATTTTAGAAAATGATTCATATCAGGAATGAATTATAATGACTGAAATTTAAAAACCTCTGTGCTAACACTTTCTACAAAGTTTTGACAAATTGTGTTTAAATTATTATTAAAAAGAATATTTTTCTGACTTAACTTTTTATGTATCTCAGTTTTGATTCTTCTAACTACCCAATTTTAATATGTAATCAATGTCTTCATATTTTAAGGATGTGCGAAACAAATACACTTTTAGGAACAGTTGCCCTCATTCACAGGGACAGTTGTGATTTACTGTATGTCCACACACACACACACACACACACACACACACACACACACGTCAATGAAAGCACATACACAGGCTACACTATATATGCCACATAAAACGACTTCTATAGATGAATTTGATTACTTATCACTAAAGCTTATAAAAACTTCATGAAGACTGCTCTGACTATAACTTAATACTAATCTGTATGCTTATTATCCAAAATTCCATGGTAATTTTGGATAGAATTCATAAACTATTTAAGAAGGCATTATAGTCCATTGCTTTTGACTCGAAAATTTATTTAAGAATATTTTTGAGAACTTTTATGTAACTTGTTTTAAACATTCATTTGTACATATTTCTTAAAATTTCACCAAGTTCTGTGGGAATTTGAGCTGGATAACTGCAAAGAAGGCTACGAGATATAATAGGTGCCACACTGGTGAGGAATGAGAAGGTTCTGTTCTGCATCTATCATGAGATTTCTCAGAATCATCATTGTGTTTCTGTAAAATCTATCAAGATGCATACTGCGTAAATTTTTTTATTATGTTATAATAAAACACATATAATAATTTGTGAACAGATATTTTAAAAATATTAAAGTATATTAAAAATTTAAGCAACATTATCATATTATTATAATCACACATTTCTAAATTTAGCATGTGAAACAGATACCATCTCAGAAACAATGGAAAAGAGCATATATTGAAGAAAGTCCAAGTACTGCTTCAGTGTAATTTTAATCCAGTAAATAATGATCCCATTATTTATGTCCGTGGCCAAACAGTATCTGGATTATCAACAGAGCTTTTCTCCCTCTTCCCTTCTTCCTTCCTTCTCTCTCTTTTTTCCTGTTGTTGTATTTTTTTCTTTTCTTTAAGATTTTATTTATTTGTCAGAGAGAGAGAGCACGTGAGAGCACAAGCAGGGGGAGCAGCAGGCAGAGGGAGAAGCAGGCTCCCTGCTAAGCAAGGAGCCCAATGAGGGACTTGATCCCAGGATCCTGGGATCATGACCTGAGCCAAAGGCAGACACTTAACCAACTGAGCCACCCAGTGTCCCTGTATTTGTTCTTTCATTCACTTTTTTTCCTGCCAATTATAATTTCAACACTATGGTGTGTCCTATTGTTCACTGTTGAGATCTGACAAGTTTATGTATTCTTGTTATTCGAGAATAACAAATGCTGAACTGAAAATAGAAATATGCCAAATACCAGTTTAATTTCCATTTAAAATAATGCTCTTCCCCTTGCCTTTAAGGAAGACAACGCTCTTTCTTTTTTTGATGGTATATATTTTCAATTAGACATGAAAATGAATGTAAAAATTGGGAAAAAAGCTTACAGTGAAGAGTATCCAATGCAAAACTAACAACTATGTAATTAGTGGATCTTCGTTTAATACAATTTCATGTATTTTATTTATTTACATTCATTCCTAACGTGGATGGGCACTAAATATCCAGAGTGTTAAGGAAGGAAATTAGCCGTATTTTAGAAGATTCCATTCAATATTAATCTAATTGTTTATTTTATAATAGGCATAAATTAATGTAACCCTATTCTTGGTCTTCCCTCTCTTGTGTGCATAGCATATAGTGGCAATGCATGCCAAGTACAGACAGACTTAGGCACCTCCATCTGTGATATAGACATAGAGAACAACTATCCTCATCGTTAAGTTATTTCTTTAAAAAAATACATTTGGCATGGCTAAATTCAAGAGCATGCACTATTTGCTCTTTGCTTTATTAAAAATATTGCTGGACAAATAGCCAACCTTTCTGGCTTTTGTTTATATTGAGTAAATTGCTAAGATTTCAGATTCACACTAAAGCAAATGCTGACGGCAGTGAGTCAACTTCACATCCTATTTCTCCAGGGCTAATTTTACTGTTTGTGCTTTTCCATTCTGAACATAAAAGTTTTATCATCATCAAAACATACTTTTCTAATTAGTGTTACACTTCTCAACTGTCACCTTCTTGAGTTTATAATAGCTATTTTAATGAAAGACATTTGGAAAATTATTTCCTGTATTTCATATTTCCTGTCTACTTTTAACTGATCTTTTTGCCCCAAATTTCAAATAAAGCACAGTATATTACATTTGGGAGCCCAAAAAATTAAGCATAGTATTTTTAAAGATACTTTATATAGGCAAATTTTGTCAAATAACATTAAAATAGAGAGGGCCATTTATAGTGATCCTGATGTTTGACAATTGACAATGTTGCCTGATTTGTCTAGTGGCTTTAAATAGAAGATGCTACCTTCCTGAATGCATTCACTCCTAAACAAATGAAGGCACCTGGGAAGGCAGAATAGTATAGTTATAACTGTAAGAAATCTAGAAAATTATCAGTCTGACATTTCTTCTCATTCCATTCCAGAATGTACCATAATTGAAGATAGAATCCTAAGACATCCTTTGACTGTTTGCCAATGAAAGATTTATGCAATTTGATCATTTCAACTTAGAGCCTAGTGATAGGGGTGGGAGTGGGGGGGGTAATACTTTCAGCCTTTGTTTAATTTTGTCATAGCAGAATTTTATCTTATCCTCCTATGTAGAATCTTAGCTTCTGCTTCAAAGGAAAGTGGGATTTACAATATGATAGTTTAAATTCAGAGAAATGTCTTGGGACATGTTCACTTCAGTGAGACACTATGTATTCAGACACAATGTGCCTGCCCTTTGTTCAATCTTCTACTTTCTCTTACCTACTATTGAGGGGCTGGCTGACCACAGTACCTCTCTGGCAGTCTCTTAAAGTTTTTTCTTCCATATGACTAGCTATATGGTGATAAAATCCTCAGAAATTATTGTTATAATGGAAATCCAAACAATACTTGCTTCAGTTTAAAAAAATAACAAAAAAATTGATTGGTTTATGTAACCAAAAAGTAGTGCTTTTACATACATCAAGTCCAAAGTCCCAATGGTGTTCTAAGAGTTCTGTCATGGATACATTGCCTCTTTGTTTCTTAAATTGACACTCTCAGTTTGGTTAATCAGCCCATCAAAAAAAGAAAGACTTTTCTAAAAACGGCAGTGAAAGGTCTCTGGTAAAATGCTGGCTCAGCTTGGTCTATTTCTAAAGCACTTAGACTGGGTGATGGGCTACTGTGATTGATCATGCCTAGATGTGATGTTCACCATTTCGCTAGAGGTCATACAGAGCAGCCTCAGCCATATCCTGTGTGATAAGTAGTACAAATGATCGAGAAATTAAGCATCCAATTGTATCATTTAATTATTTCTGTGTAATGTGTAATAACGCACTTGCATACCTAGTACCATAAGAAACAAATATTTATTATTTCTTATAAGACTATGGATATTTAGGTGATTGTACTAGTCTCAGCTGGATTCAGCTGATCTTAACTAGGCTTATTCTTATGTCTGCCCTTACCAGTTGGACTGAGTGGAGCTGGGTCATGTAAGATGGCTTTAGGTGTTAGGACTGGCTCTGCGCACGTCGTATCTTAATCTTCCAACAGTCTGAATTTGTTCTCATGGCAGAGGCAGGGATTTAAAGTTTGAGAGTGGAAAGCACACATGACTCTTGAGATCTAGGTTCAGAATTGACTTGTCAGATATATTGCATTCTATTGGGCAGGCCTAGATTCAAGATTGGAGATTTTTTGTCTTTTGATGGGAGGAGCTTCAAAGTCACAGTGCAAAGGTCATGGATGGAGATGTTGCTGGAAAAATGGAAACATTAGTGCAACTAATCTTAAATATCAATAAAGGGAGAAAAAGTAATGCTGGGAAGGTGATTTAATAAAGTTTGAAAGTGTCTTTATTTTGTCTTCATTTTTGGATTGTAGCTTTAGTGTCAAAGATCATGCCTGAGACTTTGGTCTCAGGCTCATGGCCAACCCAGCTTTATGAAACCTCACACTGAAGTCTTCCTACAAAAATAATGACACCTCAAAGATTATAAAACAGCATCTCGTTTCTTATTTGTTTTCTTTTTCTTGCTTACATCTCCCTCAAGAACCCCACTAGAAGTATGTATTTTTCAAAGAAGATGTGGACATTCCTATGTCACAGGCCATTAATAATCAAAACCCAAGTCTAATTTCTAACAGTGGTTGAAATATGAATCCCTGAAACTGTTGAGACTCTATAATTTATCTGAGGCTTTTAAAAAGTGGCTCTTTTAATCCTCAAACAACTCAGTAAATTGTGAATTTATTTTTGGTCTTCCCTTTTTTCAAGCAAGAAAATGAATCTTCCCAATTAATCTAAGTAAATTGTGAAATACTTTGGCAGGGTCAGCTTACCAACACTTCTTTGTGAAACAGAGTGAGTAGCCACTAACATATGGAAGAATAAGAACAATGGTATTGGGGTGAAGAAGTCCAAAGAAGTTTTTCTCTCCATGACTGAAAATAGAGTTAGTGGAATCTAGGCACCTCAGGGAAACATGAGATCCAAAGGGCATGTGTTTTAAGTTTATGAAATTTCCTTCCAACATTGTTGCTAACATGGCTATAAATTAGGGCACTGATATTTACCAATAAGATCATTTGTTCATATTTTCTTACATTCACATGTTTATATATCTCCTTTTTACTTTTTTTTTTTTTTTTTAAGAGAGAGAGAGGTGTGGGAGGTGCAGAGGGAGAGAGAGAATCTCAAGCAGGCTCCATGCCCAGCACAGAGACTGATGTGGGGCTCAATCTCACAGCCTTAAGATCATGACCTGAGCCGAAATTAAGAGTCTGACGCTTAACTGACTGAACCACGCAGGTGCCCCTGCATGTTCATATATTTTCTTTTTTTTTTTTATGTTCAGTTAGCCACTGTATATTACATCCTTAGTTTTAGATGTAGTGTTCAATGATTCATTAGTTGCATATAACACTCAGTGCTCATCACAACAGGTGCCCTCCTGAGGGGTGGAGGGCCACCCTGCCCTAGGTGTGTGGGGTGGGTGGTGTGGGGTGGGTGTCTTTATGATAATCACCTGTGACCAACAAAGAATAACCAGCCCCTAAAAAGGAAGTAAGCATTGAAGATATTATCAATAGAGATGTTAAAAGGATTTAAGTTCCCTGATTAGCTTTCTATAAAAGACCAACCCTGAAGGCCCTCATTGGCAACCCTGTCGGGACCCCTCTCACTCTTGAGAGCTTTTTCTGTATCTTCACTTAAATTTGTATCGCTTTACTCAAGAAAAAATAAATAAATATATATGTATATATATATTCAATGGTCTGGATATGTGATGCAATTAAGATTCTTCTTAATTTAGAAAATAATCATTAAATAATATTAACTTAAAAAATAGAATTTGTTTCAATAATCATTGTATTACTTCTTTGAACAAAGTCAAGAGTGTCATATTTATATAAGAACAGAGGAAGCACTGAGTATCAGTATAGTGACAAATGGGTTTTACTTTTTAGTGTTATGCATTTTTTTTACTACTTTAAAAGGATACGAAGAAAATTCATTAATGAGTTCTTAGAAGAGGGTGATACCTTAAAGGCCATGAGGTTGGTAATTTCAACATATGCTTCATCTCTTTCTGTGGAGTAATGTATTTGATTTATGCCAATATCCAGAAGTACAAAAGAAAATTCTTAATAACTTTAATTCTTAAATGCTTTGCTTTGTATGTTTAATCCAACACATAAGTTATTATTTGTAGTAACTTCATTTAGCTTAACATCCCAACTGAATGTGTTAATAACATTTTCTCCACTAAAGAAGATAATAATTAGTAAAATTTAGGAAACAAATGCCATTGGAGGAAACCTTGTATTTTTCCTTACTCAACATCATAATATAATCCAAAAAGACCATCATTTTCTTCACAGAGCACTAACAAGTAAAAACTGACTTCTTGGATGGTTGTTCATTACTGACATGCTAGCTGGTGTGCAAAAGAGATGACCTAAATCTCTGTTTGGACAAAGAGGAGCTGTTATCCTAGCAGTAGAGTACCACAAGTAAGCCATTTTATAGTGGGTTTAATTCACTCTCTATCCATATTATTCTATAAACTAGAGGGGTATTTACTCTGTGGAATAAATTTGCTCACCCAAAGATTCAGGTTCATAAATTTATTAAATTATATTTACATATTTCCATTGAGGTGAAAATGGCCTATTATATTAAAAGTTGAGACAACCCGGGGCGCCTGGGTGGCACAGCGGTTAAGCGTCTGCCTTCGGCTCAGGGCGTATTCCTGGCGTTACGGGATCGAGCCCCACATCAGGCTCCTCTGCTATGAGCCTGCTTCTTCCTCTCCCACTCCCCCTGCTTGTGTTCCCTCTCTCACTGGCTGTCTCTCTCTCTGTCAAATAAATAAAATCTTAAAAAAAAAAAAAAAGTTGAGACAACCCATACTTCTGTCTAAAAATTAAAAAGACATTACTTAATTCATGAAGTCCAAAATGTAATACAGAGAAATTAAAATAGGAAAAAAAACCCACAAGAGTAAGAGATTTAAAGATTAAAATAATGATAAAGATCAAGAAGTTACTAATTATTTCTTATGTAATTTATTTCTTGTCTGTATGTACACATTTTATTTAATATTTTGAGTAATTCAGTTCCTGAAAATATTTTTTATTGTCTTAAACATACCTGGTAATTCAGACATCACTACGATGTTTCTGAACACTTTCTGGTATGGAAAAGAGATGCAAAATTCTACAGGAAAGAGCAAAATTTTTTGCATCTATTTTTCTGTGTAGTTCAGGTAAACAGATTTACTTTTATTTTTGATGGGGAAACTTTTATTAATTGCACAGACTGCAATTCTACCTTTGACACACCATATGTAGATGGAACCTAAAGACACATTGCATGTAAGGCTGAAATTATTATTGCCTGATTTAAAAAACCAGAGAAATAGATTCACTCTTTGCAGCTACTAAATTACTACTGAGTATACTTGATAAGAAGTATACTGAGCTACCTCAGCTTCCTGAACTCTTGTTCATCTAGTGATTAACAAGTTGGCATCAGCTCAAACCTTTGCCGACACATTATGATATAATGTCTCATTCAGTATTTAGGTGTATAGAGACTTTCATGCTTTTAGTTTTGATTAAAATCTGAAAATGTGTCATGCAATATTGCTATTTGGGGATAGGAAAAAGTTTGAGTTATTTCTGGCCAGGAAAAATATATGTTAATTGCTTCTAAAAGTATCTGTTGACTGTTTATTGACTAGTTTATTTAAAACCATTTATTACAAGAAACCATCAAGATAAGCATGCTTTATTTGAAGTTGAGTTAATTTTGTTTTAAAAACCAGCTTAGTGTCCCTAAATATTGATATATTCTCTGTTGAAATAATAAAATGAAATGTGTTTATCATTTCTCAGGCAAGTTTAAACAAAATGGAACATTTTAATTGTACTTGATTTTATCATTGTTAAGCTGATCAGGCTTTCTCATCATTCATAGACATAATGTTATGTTCATTTTTTGAATAATGAGAAGAAAAAGATCACAAAGGAGGAAGAAGATGAAGGGGAGGAGGATGAGGCTAAAGAGGATAGTGGGAAGTATGAGGAGGAGAAAGAAAGAAAAAAGGGATTAAGATGATTTAAAAGATATCACTTAGCTATCAGTGCATTTAACACTAAATCTATACAACATGACATTAAGTTAACACTGAGAATTAGAGAATTTTTTTAGTATAGAAGATTATTCAGGATTCACATCTCAATGAACTGTTTGATATCTGATACCTTCCACTTTGTGTTTTCTTTTTAAACCAGTGAATATTTACTTCACCTTTCGTACACAAATTCTGCCTTAGTGCTTCACAGTTTATAAATGTGTATGAAATGGAAATGGAAAAGCTAGTCTATTATTAAGCGAACTTATCTCCAACACTATGTCCCACACCTCAATTTGACTGTATTATTTTTAAATGAGTTTCATAGTTTTTTCCCTTCATTTGTCATAAGTGAGATATAAAGTTATGTTATATGTCACTAGAGAGAGAACATGGTATCAATTTTTTGTAACACCCATATAAAATTTTATCTATATTGCGTGCAGGTGGAAAGATAATACATATATAGGTACAGTTATATTGATATCTGGATATTATTATTATTTATGTGAAAGTCAGATCATTCTGACATTTGTGATAAGGGTCAAAAAAATTGAAATATCAATTCATTGAGATTATGTCACATATACATATATAGTTTCAGTCCTATGCAGCTTTTCATTTTACAAAATAATAAAGACAGACTACCTGCAGACGTAATCTGGAATTAAGACTGATCACTTTGCAAACTAAGAAAGAGAAGGCTTCTTCCCGTGTATATTTTAATCAGATGTAAAGTTTTTATTTTTCTTATTTTGAGCCCCTGAAGTACTATATCTGAACTCTATTTTTTGCCAAGTGTAGCAAAACATGCAGCTCATTAGGTTATACAGACCAAAGCAAAGCTGCAAATGCAACAAATTGAACAACAAGCAGATATTAATTATCTACAGAAATTTTAAGTTTCTGTTAGTAGTTCTTTCTATCAAAATTCTGGTTTGTGCATTGCCAAACCCCTGACTTTCATCAAAAGCAATTATGAGCATCCATTCCACCATGACACTACAGAACCTAGGGAATAGGATCAAGCTTTTCAACTCATTCATGCTGTGCAATAGTTCACTCTTTACATTATAATTGCATAGGAATTTGGAAAATGTGTGGCTAAATCTAACCTGACTCAAAAGCAGACCATAAAACTGATTTTTAAGTAGTATAAATTTAGACTCCCATACATAGATTTTTAAGAATGGTTTAACTGGCATTTCTGAAAATCTAAAATTGTTGCTTGTAAATTTAGAATATGTCACAAATATGTGAAAAGTTTTATCAAAATATATGAAATGTGAATTGTTAGTATACATCTAGGGCACACACCAAAAGTTAACCTTAACAGATAGCTTCTGATAAAGTAAAGCTTATTATGATCTGAGAGTTGGATTCTCCTACAGTATGATAAATAATATATAAAATCTACACAACTAAAAAGAATATGTGTTACTTTATTATTATCAGGGTTTTGGCAGATGATTTCTATTATGATATGGATTATACCTATTTCAAGGACAAGTAGGATCTCTGTCTACTGAATACTGCTCATAGTTTTCCACCTAGTTTTCTGCTTTCCCCAAAGCAGTTGTTAATGCATACTTATGTCTGGATACATATATCCACATTATTTCTGCAAAGGAAATAAGCTCACCCCCTTGTTGACCAAGAAAGGCCTTAAAGTTCTCTGCAGCTTGACTAAGCTTAAGCCAAGTTTCTTTCTAGGTATAGGTCCCTGACCTCCTTTTGCTTGGAGTATTTACTTTAGAAAACTTGAAATTATAGATTCTTTTTCTGCTTCTTTGAGAAGTAAATCTTCTGCAACCCAGGAATGTCTCTGTCAAGGTCCTGGGAGCCATTCCTTTGAAATGCAATTATTGAAAAAGATATTACCTCTATCTCTGATTCTTTGTGGAAGGGTAGGAGCCTAACTTCAATAAACTACTATTAACGAACACAGATGGCCTAATCACATTGACCACCCTTCCTCTGATGTCCTCCAGTACTCTTCTATTGGCTCACCCCCGCATTTAAAAATCCTCCTGCCTTTTGTTTCAGTGAAGTTGGGTTTAATCTTTCTCCCTTATTGCAATAGTCTTGACTCCTATTGTAATAGCCTCGAATAAAATATTCCTTGCCATTTTTAACAAGTGTTGAGTGCATTTTTTTTCTTTTATAGTTCTCTAGTTGAATTCTTAACCTACATAATTCATGTACATTATAAAAGAGTTATTTTATGCCATTAAATTGTGGAGGTATTTTATTAAACATCAATAGTAACTAGAAAACTCTTCTGCAAAAATTACCAATGCAGCCTTTAGTTGAAATAAAATATAAATTCAAAACATGAGAAATAATACTGTTTCAATGAAAGTAATTAGAAAAAGAAAAAGTAAGATTGAAAAATTTAAATTGACCTTATTTACATTATGCCATCATCATTTTCCCCATTAATCTTTAACTACATGAACCTAGCATCATTCATCCCTGAATAAAGGAAATTCTTTACTTTCTCTTGGTCAACCATTAAACTGATGGTTACTGATAGAAAACATTCCTACCCAAGAAGATCAGAACTACCCGGATCCTCCAACACAACTAATAATAGGAGCTGATCCTTAGTCCCTACTTAGTTCCCCTGGTACCCCCGTCATAATCTCACTTAGTCAGAATTTCAAAATCCTCCACTATCTCCAAGATTTCCCTTTTCAATTTTCTTCTACTTCTCAGAGTAAATAGAAGCCATACAACCACCATAGCGTGTGTTCAACTGTTATTTCATTTCTCTAGTTGCAATAAAAGAGATGTCATTCTTCCTCTCTTAGGCCAGTTCCGTTAACTATCCTCTAAATCCCAACTCCTCCCACCTTCTCAGTGGGAGCTGAAACTTTAATAGGGAGACAGACTATAGCCAACACCAAGATACCTATGGACACTGTGTCACTAAATGTAACTCTGAGATCATGACCTGAGCTGAAATCAAGAGATTGATGCCTAACTGACAGAGCCACCCAAGCACCCCAGTTCTCATCTTATAGTAAAGTATTGGTGAAGAGGTGCTATACCGTGCCCACATTCATGAAAATAATAAAAACTAAGGCTGGGATTTATTTTTTTATAATAATTTTTTATTATGTTATGTTAGTCACCATACAGTACATCCTTAGTTTTTGATGTAATGTTCCATGATTCATTATTTGCGTATAACACCCAGTGCACCATGAAATACGTGCCCTCCTTAATACCCATCACTGACCTATCCCAGTCCCCCACTCCCTCCCCTCTGAAGCCCTCAGTTTGTTTCCCAGAGTCCATAGTCTCATGGTTCATTCCCCCTTCTGTTTACCCCCCCTTCATTCTTCCCTTCCTTCTCCTACCGATCTTCCTGCTATTTCTTATGTTCCATAAATGAGTGAAACCATATGATAATTGTCTTTCTCTGCTTGACTTATTTCACTTAGCATCATCTCCTCCAGTCCCGTCCATGTAGCTGCAAATGTTGGGTAAGCATTCTTTCTGATGGCTGAGTAATATTCCATTGTATATAGGGACCATATCTTCTTAATCCATTCATCTGTTGAAGGGCATCTCATCTCCTTCCACAATTTAGCTATTGTGGACAATGCTGCTATGAACATTGGCGTGCATATGGCCCTTCTCTTCACTATGTCTGTATCTTGGGGGTAAATACCCAGTAGTGCAATTGCTGGATCATATTTTTAACTTTTTAAGGGACCTCCACACTGCTTTCCAAAGTGGCTGTACCAACTTGCATTCCCACCAACAGTGTAAGAGGGATCCCCTTTCTCCACATCCTCTCCAACATTTGTTGTTTCTTGCCTTGTCAATTTTTGTGAGGCTGGGATTTAAACCCATACATTCTGATTCCAGATTCCACGTTTCATTGTATATTTAAAACTTTATATTTAAAGTTAAAACTGTATATTTAAAACAGTTTTAGAACTTCAGGCATATTCCACATGCATATCACTTCACTTCAGTACAAAGAAATGAGGGAGTTTGAGATCAAATAGAAAGTCAAAGCAAGGTAAAAAGGAAAGTAGAGAAAAAAGGGAGGAAAAAGGAAAAAAAAAAAAGGAAAGTAAACAAGCCAACTCTATTTGGGAGATCACATAAAATGTAACTTCCTATTAGTTTTCTCTGAGGCAGTTTCTACCTTCTCCAGAAACAATATGCTGTTGTACAAGAAAAAGCTTGAGTTTAGGCTTCAGGCCACTTTCTGCTCAGGCTACCTTGTGTGAATACTGCCTTTGAAGGAGACAAGCTGAACTAACTAAGCCATGCTCCTTAGATTCCATGATATTCAGGATGAGGATGAATGAGAAACCTAATGGAATTCATCCAGAATATTGTCTGGCAATAGGAATTTAGGAAGAGTATGTTTTCTTATCAACCCTGCAAACTGTTCTCACCCAAATTCATTTATTCCCGAACCCTCTTTCAGTGTCCCCCACTGAGGGGCTGCACCCTTGAACCGATCCTCATGCCTTTGCTGTGGCTCTTCTTGTGTTGGAATGAGGGTCCGGTAAGGAGCAAAGAAGTCATAGAGAATATTTTGGTTCATTTCAAATATGTGTGCAGCCCAACAAATACAAATGCATTGGGTATGAAATACTTCTGAAAGAGACAGTGAGTAATATTTTGTACTCCCTCTGTTTCTTTCACATGGTGGGAAAAAGAAAGGTTATTAACTCGCTCAGGCCAAGAGTGTACTACTCAGTAAATCATTCCATAATTCTGTTAAGTTGTATGCAAGACTGCTATCCATCAAAGGACAGGTAAAATTTCTTTCTTTCTTTTTTTTTAAAGTCTGGGATGCTTAGCTAACTTCAGAGCCTGATTTATTTAAATCTGATTGAACTGAAGGCTGAGATTTCCTTACCATATTATTCTGTATCCAATTCTATCATCTTTAAAAAAAAAAATTAAATGCAAAGAACCCCAAAGCTAAACAGATAAGGAGACAGAGTAAAACAACTGTTCTATGATAAATGAAGTAGGTTACTACTAATATGATAAAAGTTAAAAAAAATCTTAAAGAGTTCTCTACAGGTGCTAATTTTACTACTTGAGTGAAATTAATAAGACTCTCTATAAAACAGCAGGAGATCCTTAGATTACACGAGTAATCAGCAAGAAAATTTATTGTGGTTTCATGAAGCATAAAATGTTTGTATAATATATGCAAAAGTGGTACTTTATTCTCTGCAGTGAACAATTCTCTGTCCTTATAATAGAAAAATATTTAATAGTTTGACACCTCTTGAGCCATAGTTTTTAAAAGTTGTTCAAGTGTGATTAATTTGACTCAATACAAAATAACAGTGCAGCAATGCTGAGTCATGTAAAACTACAGGAGAATTTTGTACATTAATATAATTACATATTTAAGGGAAATGTAAAAGGACATCTGGATTTTCTCTTTGAGATACAGGCCAAAGTCTAGAACAATCCAGAGTACACAGTTCTGTCTCAGAAAACATGCGTAGAGTGAGTAATGAGGAAAAAATAAATCAGAAACTAAATAAAAAATAATTGATCTGAGACCTGGGAAGGAACTGGTACCTAGAATATCATATTTTCAAGGAGGATTAAGGCAGATAATAACTGACTTTAGACTATGAACTTCAGATTATATATTTTACACTTAACTGAATTTAATCAAGTGCTATATTGTACTTTGTTTTGTATTGCTGGGGAAAATAATGTATTTTTTTAATTAGGGTCCCCCCACCATATTTTTCTTGATTCAATGCACTGGTATACATAAATGTTCCTTGGATTGCATCTGTTTAGGCTTTGGGTATGGCTGTCTTTGGAGAGGACCCTAAGCAGGAGGTATTGGCACAGTCACATATCTGGTTCAGTGCTGAGTAAATACTGTGTGGTGAGCTTTGTTATTAGGTCCTCTTCCTTATGAAAACACCCAAGATCTTTCAAGAAAGATTTCAGTGTAAATGGTATACAAGTGAGTACCAACATTGGGAACCCAGTCTGGGACTCCCCTTGCAGCTATAGTTTCAGAATAATTCTTAGGAATATAAAAATAGAGAATATGGATGGACAAGAAGAAAACATGGTCATGGCAAAATTTATAAACATTTTTAAAAATTAAAATACTCTAGGGGTGCCTAGGTGGCTCAGTCATTAAGCGTCTGCCTTTGGCTGAGGTCATGATCTCAGGGTCCTGGGATCAGGATTGAGCCCCACATCAGGCTCCCTGCTCAGCAGGAAGCCTGCTTCTCCCTCTCCCACTCCCCCTGCTTGTGTTCCCTCTCTCACTGTGTCTCTCTCTGTCAAATAAATAAAATCTTTTAAAAAAAAATTAAAGTACTCTATATACACTGAAAGGAATATATACTGTTTGCAGATAACTGCTAAGAGCATACTACATGCCAAGCACTTTTCTAAGACATTTTCATAGTAACTTACATAATTAAAACAATAATAACTGTATGAAGTAGTTATGGTTACTAGCCCCGTTTTATAGATAAAGAAGCTGAAGCACAAAGAATCAAATTGTCCAACATATTATTTGGTATAGTCAGGATTTCAACCTGGAGTATAGTGGCTTTAAACTCTGGTCTCTTAACCAGTATAATACACTACCTTTTATATAGTTCAGCAAAAGATATGGATGCTGGCTTCATTTAAAATATGTCTTATGAACCATTTATGGTCCTATATCTGTCTGTGACTTATTCTGAAACTTCTCAGATTCCTTTTCTCCTCCTCCTTTACTGCAAAATATTTTGTTTTGTATCTTCATATTTTTCTAAGTGCCCCACTCTGATGCCCAATAAAATGCATCATGTTACAGAAAGGATTTGCTGATCTAAATTGTTAAATGATGCTAAAATTGGATACTTTCAAGTAAATCAGGAAGAAAATGTACCTGAGCAAGAGAACAGAGGTATGTCATATAAGAACAAGTCGTGACAATCAAATGGATATTTATTCTGGACTGAACTTCAAAATGCTTCTGATTAAGAAGGATGAAATAAAGTGAAAAATTGCTCTAATAACCTATCAAACATTTATGATAAAACATGCTTCTCTGAGTTAAGCTTCTATCTTTTTAATATGCATAATAGTACAGCTAACTAATAAATAATAGTTCACTATTAGATATTCATTACATAGATTTGCCAAGTCTGTTTTCAGTAATCATGAAAATTTTAATGTCCAGCTTCTTTGTATAAAGTTGATTTGTTATTATTCATAAATATAGGTTTTGAATTTATGAATATTTGCACTTTGGGAACATTTAACATTCATTGATTTGAGATATTAAATGCAATTTTCTACATTTGTTATTTTAATTAAGTAACTAAAAGTATCAATATAAAATAGTTGCAAATTGAACTAAAGTAAACCAAAAAATGATTGAAAAAATGCAAACTCTGATAAAATCCTCTAATCCAACTGCTTTCTCTAAAGTCATTTTTCATTTCTATATTAGAAACACAGCTACCAGATCTTTTTATATTGATGAATAACAGTGGATATTTTTTTAAGATTATTTACTTATTTATTTGACAAGGGGAGAGAAAGAATACAAGCAGGGGGAGCGGTAGAGGGAAAATCAGACTCCCTGCTGAGCAGGGAGCCTGGATACGGGGCTTGATCCCAGGGCTGTGGGATCATGATTTGAGCCAAAAGCAAGCACTTAACCAACTGAGCCACCCAGATGTCCTCAGTGGATATTTTTCTATGATCAGACTTATCTTATTGTGACTAAGCTCAATCAAAAATAGTCATAAGCTTATGATAGCATATATATATATACACACACACATATACCAATACTGAAATATGTAATATCCATCCTTTGTTTAGCCATACTGCCAGAACTATCTTCTATTTTCTTTCAGTTCAGTTGATGTGTATTATATTTGGGAGATAGTTTGCTACTTAGGCTGGACACTTAATAGTGAATTATGTTGACTCATCAATTTAGCAATTCCAGACCCACAATTTTATCAGTCTATCTATGAAAGATCATACTCTCAAGACACTAATTCTTATATCAATGCATTTATTCAAAATGGGATATAATTCCAGCATGGTAAATGAGTATTTTTACTCACAGCCCTCCCTTCTATTGTGACTCCACTCAAAGGACATATTTCTAAGTCTGAAAGAAACTTAAAATAAAAATAGACAAGATTTAAATATTATTAGGAATATCACACAAATTTTATAGTTATTTAGTTAATTCAATATAAATTTTCCTAATCTTTTGCCAAATAAGTAACTGTGTGTCTTTCAAGTTCCAGACATTGTCCCTGGTACTGAAATGCAGAGGTGAAATATGTAAAATCCTTGCTCTTACAGTGTTTACATTCTTACAGGGAAGCCAGATTATATATAAATACACCCTAAGTGATGGAAAGGTGCAGTAGATATTTCAGTTTGAGTGGTAATGGAAGGTTTCTCTGAGGAGATGTCCCATTAATCAGCAAAATAAATGGGGGAGTGGGAAATGTCAGGTACATATCAGTAGGAAGAAGGCTCTTAGCAGGAGAATCAGCAAATGCAAATGCCTTGAAATGGAAATGAGGACTAGACCAAGGGAGAGTAGAGCTAAATGAAAGGGAGCGAAGGAGGAAGTGTTGGAGAAATACATGGGAGCCAGATCGCATAGGCCCATTAGCCTTGTTAGGCATTCAGATTTGATTTTGAGTGATCAGAATTCATTTAAAAGTTGTAAACAGGAGCATGATATGATTTGATTTAAATTTATAAAAAATGCTGACTATTATGTGGACAAATCATTGTATGGGAGCCGTGTAGAGGAGGGAGCACCAGGGGGGAGGTAATTATTATAGTCCAGGTGAGAGACTACAGTGGCTTGAGCCAGAGGAACAGTGAGGAGGTAATGAGAAGTAATAAGGCTATTCGGTTAACCCAAGAGGATGTGCTGCTATAAAGGATGTAGAGTATGATTAAAAGGATGAATCAATAATAAATCTTAGGATTTTGGCCTGAGCAAAGGTGAACAGTGGTGACATTTAGTGAGAGGGTAAAGAGAGATAGAAGCAGATTTGAAAGGAAAATCAAATGTTCTGTTTTATGTCATTAACTTTGATATATTTATTAAAAATATAAATGGAAATGGCAAGTAGGCAGTTGGATGCATGACTTCATCGGTACATTAGGGTCTTGAGATAAAATGTGGGTGTCATCAGCATAAAGAATTTATCTGAAGATATGAGACTTGATAAAATTATCAAGGGCAAAATAAAGTGAGAAGGAAGATATTAAAAGTATTTTGCTAAAGGCAGAAAAATAATGAATGTTGCACATCTGGAGAACAGACAGATTTGAGTGGACAGTGAAGATAAATGTGAAAATATAAATGCCATTAACAAAACTAAAGAATGTGAGAGCGCTAAAATGTTTGGAAGACAGAGGTAGAATTTGGGAGTGAACTGATAGATTGTAGATGTATTTTTTTTAATTCTTGATTTCAATGAACAATAAAACATGCTAGTAATGTTATCCCAAAGGCAAACAAGAATAGAAGGCTGTATATAGGACATCTGGGGGGTATCTACAGATTTGGAATTCATCTTCATGGCATGGATAAATTCCAGGGCATAAATACACCACTAGAGGTAAAAAGTACTACTTTTCTTTTTATTTGTACGTTTCAGATTTTTGTTGCTTTTGTGGGGGTTGAGGGACAATCTCACAGAGATAGCAGGACCTTCAGGGTGAATTGTTAAATAACCGAGGCTATAGTCCCCATAATGTTGTTTAGCATTTATAACTATAAAAGTTCACACTTGGAATAGCCAACAGGACAAGAAGAAGTAACATTCAAGCTGGTTTAATCTTACATTGTAATGTTCCTAACATTATTTATATGTCTATATTATAAATAGTAAAATAGGAGAATAGAAAAAAATCTAAACAAAACAAAACAAAACCATACAAAC
The DNA here is from genome assembly GCF_017311325.1 of Ursus maritimus. Taxonomy (NCBI): domain Eukaryota; kingdom Metazoa; phylum Chordata; class Mammalia; order Carnivora; family Ursidae; genus Ursus; species Ursus maritimus. Next base: position 22,806,384 of record NW_024423453.1, on the reverse strand, counting down.
AAACCACAAAACTTTGGGGAATCCTCTTGGAAATTACAATATCTTATAAATATTTTACATTAAAAATTATTTCCTTCATCTCATTATTAGTAGATACACTTACATATCCTTTGTTATCATATGTTCTGCTAAGCTTAATTGCATAATTATCTTTACTATTTTACATAATTTCTAAGTTACTTTAGTGGATTTTCTTTATAAGGGGAGCAATGCTGAACCTCTGTAGTCACAGTGTGCGAAGAGGAAGGAACCTTCCAATGGAAGGGAATGTTTGATAAATAATGGGTTGATTTTCTACAATAGCCAAAATTGAGGAGCATTACGTGGCAGGGTTGATGTTTGGATTTGTATGTTTTATGTCTCATTTTAGAGACAGAGTTAAGGTAAGAGTACCAGATGAGATATTTATGCCCCCACTACTTTTTGGAAGGCTTAATGTATTTCCACAGATTAAAAACAGATTTCATGTGTTGTGATGAGCACTCTGTGTTATATATAAGTGATGAATCACTAAACTCTACTCCTGAAACCAGTATTACACTATATGTTAACTAACTAGAATTTAAATAAAAACTTAAACAAACAAATAAAAACAAATTTAACAATATTCCCTCCTCTGCTAATATCTTTAAAATGCCATAAGCAACGGAGAAAATTTTACCTGTAAATGTAATGGGTAAAATCACAGTATATTTGCATAATTATTAGTGACTATTGATACTTTATCTGTCACTTTGTTACTGGTGGACAAGCAGTATGCTAGGATAGTTCCATGCCTAGGACTCTGTCAGCCATATCAACTGCAGAATAATTTATTCTCAGACCTTAGTATCAGAATTAAATATTTACAGGAAGAGAAAAGAAGAAGGGGTAACATATGGCTGAATTTCATTCATACAATTGAATTTGAAGGTAACTGTATTAGTTTCATATTGCTTCTGTAACAAATTACCACAAATATGGTGGCTTAAAGCAGCACAAATTTATTATGTTAAAGTTCTAGGGACCCATGGTTGGTAGTGATACTCAGTGTGCTGAAATCAAGGTACCAGAAGGGATGTGCTTCTTCTGGAAACTTGGGGGGTAGGGTAGTGGGAGAAGAATTTATTTCCTTTTCCAACTTCTAGAGGCCACCTGCGTTCTTTGGTCCCTAGCAGCTTCACTCCAGAATTCTGCTTGCCTCATTACATCTCCTTCTCTGACTCTAACCTTTCTGCTTCCCTCTTATAATGACCGTTGTGATTACACTGGACCTACCCAAATAATCCAGGTTAATCTCTCCATTTCAGTCTTTAACTGAATTACATATTCCAAGTCTCTTTTGCCATGTCATGTGACATATTCATAGATTCTGGAGATTAGGACACGGACATCTTAGGGAGAACATTATTCAGCCTACTATTGTGATCATTAAGCCTTAGTTTGGAACTTACGATGTGTCTTGAGGTGAGAATCATTCCACTACGATGTGTCTTGAGATGAGAATCCATTCCATGAGAAATACATTAAGCCTTCCAAAAAGTGTGTAAAATTGACATAGTATAAGATTGAAACGTTAAACAAATACAAACAAAACCAAAATCAGGGCACCTGGGTGGCTCAGATGGTTAAGCATCTGCCTTAGGCTCAGGTCATGTTTTCCAGGTCCTGGAATTGAGCCCCATATCTGGCTCCTAGCTCAACGGGAGTCTGCTTCTCCCTCTCCCCCTACCTTTCCCCTTGCTTGTGCTCTCTCTCTCTCTCTAATAAATACATAAAAATATTTTAAAAAATCATTCCATAATTTTTAAACTGGATTAAAATACTGATTATAAATTGATCTAGGCAATAATGTCATCAAAGCTGCCGTTCGGAAATTCTTAGGTAGTTTAAATGTATTTCAAAATAGTGTAAAAATATTTCTTAATAGCAAATCAATATTGAAAGATCATGGGAGTTAAAGAGTATTTTCACAAATGTTATCACATATCCAAAAAATGTTCAAGGGAGGTATAGTTTCTTTTATTCTCTTACAAGCCAGAATCCAGAATATGTGTAATCATGAAAAAAACATCCTAGTACTTGAGATAGGAGAAAAAAGTATGTGTGAGTTCATTATTCACGTTTACTTAATAAAGTTTAAATTTCATTTTCAGATATTGATGAAATAAGTGACAAGAAAGGATGCATTTTTTTTCAAAGAGAAGTTATTTAAAACGGCCATTAATAAATGCAATCTCTTTTTAAACAGAGGGCATTCCAATAAGCCTTTTACACAAGTCTTTCTAATAATACAATTGGTGAAAAACATCATTATTCTGGATGTTATAAAACAGACCCCACATCCAAAATGAAAATGGAGCAATGCTCCAAAAAGCTCACTGTTAGCCTCATTTTGTACTTACTAGGGGAATGGTGGATTCACAGTTCAAAATCATCTGAAGAAAAGAAAGTGAGGAAGAGGATACGACCACATAGCGATGAGCCACATTGCAACACAAACATGTTGTAAAGTTACTAAAAAGGTTTCTTATGATTTCTCAGCATTATATCTATACATAATATTGGAGCAAAACCTCAAAATGTGTGAGGAAAATTTATTATCAACATGACTCTTAACATACAGCTATACTCCGAATTTTGAGCATAAGTGATAATTGTCCTTAACTGAATGAATTTATGCTCCTCAGTGCTGTGCAGCAGTGCTGTCAGATGGGTGGGTCTGACTCTGGGTTTCCTCAAACCTGGCAACTGTAGCAGTTGACAAAATCTAGCCCTCAGGGACATTTTATAGATCTATGATTGCCTCTGGAGAACTCTGAGTCAATAAGCCCATGAACAGATAGGCATGAATATAAGGCACGAATATAATATTTTCATCACCAAGGGATGAAATCTTTCTCTGGAATTGTTCATGTTTGCTAAGAGAATATTTCCTCTATTTTCTTTAGACCAATACTCCAAAATGTCAGGGAAAAGAGCAAATTATACCTCACTGCTGAAAATTAGCATTGTATATGTCTTTAAACTGTCTGTTGTTCTGTGATGTAGATACATGTGCTTCTGGAAAATGGTCTTACAAATCAGTATGAGTGAAAAAATAATAATTTATGGGATTCTTGAATGATTCCTGGCAGGTGGAGTTCATAACAGAAGTTAGAAGCTTTTTGCATGCTTTCCTGTTTACAGTAGACAAGGCTATATCATGGGCCAATTTAGAGAACCTTTTGGAAGACAGACTTGGCAGTCTTGTTTGTTATGTATCACTAGGTGCCAGGCTACACCTTGCATATCGATGTCACCATAGTTGACGCAGCGTGTCCTGCTATGCTAGAAAAAATGAAGAGCTCACCATCAGACAAGAAACCTTGGCAGAGCAGAGATGAAAGCAGAGGTTCTGGTTGCATCCAGTTCGAATGGTATCATTATATCTGGGAATAAATACTATGATTTTTGGTCTCTGACCCCCAGGGGAATAATCATAACCCATAAGCGTTTTCCATTATTTTGCATTGTTAAGAGGGACTTTACAAATGTTGAAATTGAAGATCCATTATTCATATATATTCCTCTCCTGATTCATTTTTTTTTATTGTTCCTATTTCTCCCATGGATCACAGGCAACACTAAGACTAGTGCATAATTGCCTGTTTTGTTCTGTTTGCTAATTACTTCACAAACATTGCTCTTAGAGGGCATGGACTGTATGTTATCCTTGACCACCTTCATAAAAATGACCTATTAATAGAACTATAATAAGAAATAAAGTAGTAGTCTTCCATTTTCATCTATTATACAGGAGTGTTTAAAATTTGACCAGTATGAATATTTTGCAAGTCCAGTAACAATTTAAGTGAAAATCTTCTGTGACTGCAATTTTAACAAACACAAATACGAGTGTGATTAAATTGTTATTTTATGAAATGCATATTCTTGATGTCAACAAAATCATGCTTATATAATTATAAAATGTACATCCTTGAGGCCAGAATGGCTAAAGCCATCTTAAAACAAAACTGCTTTTACAGTTTCAAAGAGTAATGTGCTTATTGGTTGAAAAGTGATCAATTTTTCAAATGTGTATATACAATAATTAAATACATTAAAAAGATGACAATAAAAAATTAGAAATTACAATTCCTATTCATGCCTCTGTGCCGTTAACCATCTTTAACAAAGCTACTAATCATTTTAATAACTATTATGGCATGATATTACTCCATTTTAAAGTCTTACTCGTTCCTGTTTGTTTTCTATTAATGTGCAATGCTGAGTTCTGGATAAAAGCTTAAGTTATCTTTCCTTCTGATTAATGTTATCACCAGATAGGTCCCATTCCTTACCTTATAGGGGGCAAGATTTTACTTCTCATTCTCTCCCACATAGATTTATTTTCCATAATCAATTATACTTTAGTGTTTGCCAAAACTGTTACTTCAAAACAAATGGCTAAGGATATAGATTTTGTTTATACTAAAGCTATGCCTTAATGATTACAAAGAAACTTGAATACCATTTTAATATATAGGTCTCCGTTGCATTTGGAAAGTCTGTGCTAAGCCAGTTTGCTCTTATGAAAGACCACAGTAGCATCTTTTTCGCTAACTGAAAGAAATTCAGAGAGTTTTTATGGGGGAGGGGGTTAAAAGTGAAAATAGAGTTCAGCGCTTGGTTTGCAGTGAGCAGAGCAGGGAGAGTGGTGTCACCAAGCTCTTTCCCTNNNAACTACTTTCATCATATCACATCAAGTAGCCATAGCTTTGAACTATGTCTGTGAGCATCTTTATCTTGATTTATTTTCTGCATCCGTTAGTAATAGTCCTAATGTATCAGAAAAGCTTAAGAGAGGTTACTCTTTGGGTCTGGAACTGCTCAAAAATTTTTCCATATAAATTAATTGTAATTGCTTCTTCACTTGATGGCATTTTGGTTAACCAAAGGTTTAATAGGAGTTCTCTACTTTTGGATAGCAAAGGAAACCTGTATATCTAAAATATTAAAGTGCATTATTATCCCATACACAATTTATTTTCTACAGAGAGAAATAGTGTGCAACATTTGGAAATGCCAAACATCACAGAAAGGGACCAAATTCTAGATAAAACTACTTGAGATTAATTTAACATGCATAGGATTTCCCAATTAGAACTTTCACATTAGCATTGCATTTTAAACAGTTACTCTCCTAATGAGACATCCCCAGCAATGAGAATAAGTTGCAGGACTGAACATGGCTCTAAGGCCTGCATCTGGAAAGGCCTACATTTGGCATTTTGAAAACTATTTCATTCAGAAAAGAAAGTGCTACACTGCCACCTTCTGACAATGACTTTCTCGCTGATCAGGAAAATTCCTGGTCTACATGGGGTGTACGTTGCTGATATGTTTTTGGTATCATTAATCCTTTTAAGGCATAAAATATTAGAATATATTATATTTGTCTTTAAAAAATTATCTGTACTTTTATACAAAATAATTTAAGCTGCGCGTATGTAAATTATGCAAAATAACAATAAAGAACCTTGTACCCACCATCCAAATGAAGAATTAAACAGTATCAACAACATTGAAGCTACCTGTATGCATCTATCCTAGCCTAAATTTAAATTTTAACTCTGAAAAAAAAAATAAAATTTCACTCTGAAAATATATTCTTTTTTTAACAGCTGCCATTAAAGTGGCCTTCATGCATGTAATATTTTTGTAACCTGTTTACTTAGCATTTCTGTGGTTTTCTGTTACTCCTGACATAGCTGCATGCATGTGATTCAAAATGCCTGTTTTTGTAGATAGAATACTCTTCTTTTCTTTTTTTTCTTTATTATGTTGGGGGAAAAGCTTTCATTGACTTAACAAAAATTTATTGGAGACCCACTATGTGTCAGTTTCAATAGCAAGTAGAATAGATCTAATGGACAACAAGATGAAATAATCGGTTGCCCACTGGACAGGTTTTGTAAGGAACTCTGGGAAATCACCAAAGAATTAAAATCCAGATAAATAAGCGCCACAGTTAAACTAATGCAAAGTTCTTTTTCTCAGTCTGGCTGATTTTCAAGAACCTGAGGATCAGACACTGACAGAAGACCTGGCCAGCATAGAAGCTTAATTAAATAATGGATTGGTTCGGGACACTGTCATCGGGTAGGTAATGTGATTGAACCCAGGATTTTAAATCAAATGTCCTGTGAGGAATTCTTTTTTCTCACAGTTCACTCAGTAAAGTAATAGCTGTCCTGTAATACACAATACTGTTCTCTAGTAAAATTGGCAAATACTGTCGACTATATGATTCATAAAAAAGAAATACTTGGAAGAGATGTACAGCTGACCCTTGAACAACACAGGTTTGAACTGTGTGTGTCTACTCATGCGTGAATTTTTTAAAAATAAATACAAGAAGGTACTGTAAATTTTCCATTTTTTATGAATCTCTTAATAACAACAATTTCTTTTCTCTAGCCTTAACTTTATTCTAAGAATATAGCGTATAATACATATAACATACAAATATGTGTTAATTGACTGTTTATGTTACCAGTAAGGCTAATTATTAACAGTAGGGTATTAATAGTTATTCTGGGGGGTGTTCAAAGTTATACGTGGATTTTCAACTGCACAAGAGGTCAGTGCCCCGAACTCCTGCATTATTCAAGGGTCAACTGTAGATGAAAATAGTATTAGCTTCCTTTCATAAGGAAATAGTTCTAAAGGTTGAGATGACAAAGTTTGTTTGTAAATGTCCAGGCAAAAATGGTAGTCACTTATCGTTCATTGTCATTTTCCTTAGAATTTTAAAATAATAAAATGAAACTGTAGGCTCATTTACATAATAAAATATTTTCAAAAGTAAAAAGCTTTTCAGATAAACATTAATTGAAACAACTTATCTTCACTGTTTGGAATTTCTTATTAATAATAAACTATATATAAAAACATCTGATTTTACTGGTAACCACAAATCATACAGTCTGCTAAGAAAAGTAAGTTCCTGTACTTTCAATAGGTAAGCATATAAAAATGGGTTAAGTTTGGAAATGACTACAAATCTCTCTTTTAGTTTTGTGCTTTTAGCTCTACATCAGTTTTAAAACTTTTATACAGATGTATTCTAATGCCACATAGCCTTAGGTAGAAAAATGAAAAGTCATTCAACAATTATTTTTATGGCTTCCCGTCAAAAGAGTCTCATCCTAACTCATTGGAAGGGCACTGAGCAAATCTCATAGTTTTCTAAAGTCATCTTGTATCCGTGCTTGTGGAAGGCCAGTCCTACCTGGGCTGCTCTACCATTTTCCTGGTGGGTCCTGGTTAGTTTCTAAGGAAAATTTCACCTTTTTTTTCATCCAAATGATTTTTTTTTTGTTTTTTAATTTAAGCATTTCCAAATGACATCATTCTTAACTGTTCACAATCTTTAGCAAGCCTGGATTTAGAGCATATAAATATCAGTTGTTTTTTTCCAAGGGGATTGCTATTACATCTAGATCTTATATGATATTACCTTCGTGAAGTCCATTGTCTAAACAATAATTGGATCACCTTCATTAATGCACATTAAACATCATTTTTATTTGTTTAAGCAATGAAATTAAATTATATCTTACACAAATATGATTGTCCTATGCTTCAATATTTTTCTCTTTTGTTTATATGCAGTCTTCACAAAACATTGTAGACTTTGCCTTTCTACTTATATACCTTTTTTATTATTGCTATTCATCTTCATTTCTTTTAAAAGTACAGTGCTTTAATTTACAATATACTCACTTGGAATTCTGTTTCTCCTTCTATGTTGTTTTTAGTTACTCTTTATTGCTTGTCATCTGTTTCATCCCCCTAAACTTTAGTGGAACTTATAAAAGCATGTCATGTTTAAAGATTAGACCAAGCATAAGAAAGGCATTTATATTTGAATTATTTAGTGCTTGAAATATTTTTCAGGGAAGATAATAGCAGGTATTGCTCCTTCCAGACAATTAGTAATCTCTATTTGAAAGACAAGTCTGCACCAAGGTGCATATTGCCAGTTTACTTATTGTGGTATTTGGACAGATTACTGACGGGGCACCAAACAGTCTATGCACTCAGACATCAGAGAGAAAATGAGAGCATGATTTACTCCGTGTGGATACATGATTACTAGTTCCTGTGCTTATGAATATATAATTTAGGATGGAAAACTAGGTTGGAGTAAAATTTTGATAAAATGGTTTAGGAAAGAAAAATTTCCCGATACTTGATCTAAGCCACTTACGGAGACTGAAATAAAAGCAACTTTGAAATATTATCAAGTCTCTCATTTTCCTTTTACTCAAACAGGATTGGCATTGCACAAGGTTAAATAATCCACCTAACCACATCGTGAATTTTGTTTTACTGTGAATTAAATTGCAAGTGCCTCACCTTGCAATATTAGAATTGTTTTCCTTTAAGTCCTAAAGGTTTTTCAATCTTCAGTAGTTCCTTATTAAAATGCAAATACTTTTGGATTGCAAAGCCCTTAACTCAAAAGTATTTAACACTTTAAGAAGCAGAAGGGCGTGATGACCTCTAACTGAGAGTAAATCACTGATGTCAGGGTTGGAAAAGGGGGAGTATGGTGGGGAAGACCAGAGCAGCCACTTGGAATTGTCAATATTGCTTCTCTACAGCTTAAATATGTTATATTCTTGATGTATTTAATCATTTTGTTTAATCTATCTTTTCTTAATACATGGGGGTGGAGTTTTTCCTCTCATTTTCCACAGGGTCCAGCAAACAGCAAAATCAGACCAATTAAAAAAAATTTTTAAGATTTTGTTTATTTATTTGAGAAAGGGAGTGAGGAGGGAGGGAAAGAGAGCACAAGCAGGGGGAGAGGCAGACAGAGGGAGAGGGAGAGGGAGAGGGAGAGGGAGAAGCAGGCTCCCTGCTGAGCAGGGAGCCCAGTGCTGGGCTGATCCCAGAACCCTGGGATCATGACCTGAGCTAAAGGCAGAAGCTAACTGACTGAGCCACCCAGGCGCCCCAGACCAATCAAATTTAAGCCCCTGCCAGCTGAGTTAGAAGTGATATGCCTCCTCTTCAAACAGGCTACAGAACAGTTGTTCCGATCAGGGTCCATAGGTGAATCGTATTTATTTTCCAAAGGATTTCCTTCAGTGACACACTGATTTGCTAAAAGCTTATGATTAAGAAATATTAAATGCTTCTTTAAGTATTAGTACATCTATAGTTTCTATTTCATAGAATTACATTTTGGCCAGTGTACCTGAAGAAAACTAAATTTATTTTAAGTTTATTACCAAAGATTGGGGAGTTTATGAGCCAAAGCTATAAGATGCTTGTTTAAATATTTCTTATTCGTCATAATATGACAGCATGGGGCACCATATAGGTACTACTTTTTTACGTTGTAAAACAAGAATCATGAAAATCATGTTTGTTTATGATATATAGTTTGTGAAGATCTCTTTAAATAAATGAATGAATTAGCTAATGAATCCAGAATTATGCTGGAGAATTGAAATATATCTGTATCTGCTAAGAGTCTTTGGTACAAAAGTCACAACAAACTAAAATCACACTATAAAATATAAATGTATATTTGCTGGCTTCCTTAACTTCAAGTTGAAGAGACAAGGAATTTTTCAGGTCTTGCTTAATAAAGGGATCTACTTATTTTTAATGAAGCAGAAATCTGTTCATGTTGACAAGTGAAATCTATTTATTTTAGCAAGAACTCAATTGCACCCCACTCTACATCCCATATTGTCAGCTTCCTACTAATCCTAAATATTCCTCTGAGTAGTTCCAGTGGTTCCCAGCTTCCCATCTGTATATAACACAAGTAAATGTTAACTTCTTATAGCCATTTCAGGAAAGAGAAGAAATTTTATATCCATTGTCTCTCCAGAAAACTGCCCAGCATATCTATTGATGCAAACGGACTCAAATGCCCATTGTTGAACATATCATTTTATCCAGAAAAATGCCATGTGCTGTTAGTATGGGCATAGATATCTGAGCTGATGACTGTAGCAAGAGGGAGAGGGTGGGTTCTCACTAGGGTGTGAAAATGAAATCATATTTGAGTCATAGAAATAGTGTGGTTGGGGCGCCTGGGTGGCACAGCGGTTAAGCGTCTGCCTTCGGCTCAGGGCGTGATCCCGGCGTTCCGGGATCGAGCCCCACATCAGGCTCCTCTGCTATGAGCCTGCTTCTTCCTCTCCCACTCCCCCTGCTTGTGTTCCCTCTCTCGCTGGCTGTCTCTATCTCTGTTGAATAAATAAATAAAATCTTTAAAAAAAAAAGAAAAAGAAAAAGAAATAGTGTGGCTGATGAACATGGTGAAAGGGATGCTGGGAAATCAACCACATTGTCACATACAACCTATCCCAAATATGACTTAAGGCTCCTCATTGTTTTTGTTAAAATTCTATTACATGATTTAAAAAATACGAACAAAATTTCATAAGGAGATTATAATCATAGATATTCGATTCATATTAACATAAAGGCACAGAGGGATAGAATGTGTACTTTTCACACAATTATGTACATAGCCCTGCAATACATATACATACACTCATATAGATATACACAAAAGCAATTTGAAGGCCAGAATGTATATCCATGTGTGTGGTTAAAATTATATGTGTAGATGCATATCTGAAACCTTAAAGTCTTACACTGATATTAAATAGAATGACCCCCCAACTCTATTTTAACTTTTGAAATATATACTTTTGTACAATGTTTATAGCATATTATATGCTTATACAAAGTAAAATTCTCAGTCAGCACCTCTTTGAAATAGCGACAATTCTCATTCTTTTCTCTTTGTTTGCGCTAATTCTCATTCTTGAAATATTATCAGAACAATAAATTTTTTTAACAATAAAAACAAATTATTTTTTAAATAGCATTTTAAAGGGGCACCCAGGTGGCTCAATGGGTTAAGCATCAGACTCTTGATTTCAGCTCAGGTCATGATCTCAGGGTCCTGGTACCGAGCCCCGCATCAGGCTCCACACTCAGTGGGGAGTCTGCTTGAAGCTTTCTATCCCTCTCCTTCTGCCCCTCTCCCTGCTCATACTCTTTCTCTCTCTTTATCTCTAAAATGAATAAATAAATCTTTAAAAAATAATAAAATAGCATTTTAAACATTTGAAAATGTGTCAAGATAAGTTCCTGAATCTATTCTGTAAAATGAATATGCTATTCTATAACCTGTTTTAGTAAACTTTTTTAGCAAAAGGGCAGATAATAAATATTTTCCACTGGGCATGCCATATGGTCACTGTTGATGTTGTAGTACAAAACCAGTGATAGCCAATATGCAAATGAATGAACTTGTCTATATTTTAATAAAACTTTATTTCAGAAATAGGCAGCAGGCCAGATTTGGTCTATAGGTGGAAGTTTCCCTACCCCTGTTATATGAAATCATTAATTTATCCAAACTAAAACAATTAAATTTAGATGTATTGCTCATTCATTTTTTAAGTAATATATATATTTGAGGTGGATATCTAATAAGAATAAGCTTATTGCATCTAAGGATGGTGAAAAATAAAATTTAAAGATGTCAATCCAAGAGATACATAGATTCATTCATGTAAGTATACTTAGTCTTGTGTAATTCTGTTAAGATACTTTTCCTGTTATCTTGTGATCACAAAGACAGATTTCCCACAAACTACACAGTTATGATTACTTAAAAAGGATTGTGTGTATTTCTGGTTCATAAAGAATTTCACTCATTTCTGAATAATTAAATACATAGCAAAACCTAACTAATTTATGAAAATTTGAAGATTTTGAATAAAAAATATTATGTTTAGATATAAGCATTCACATGGAAACAAAATAGTCTAAGCAAGCAAACTGAATAGTGTCAATGGAAACATCCATAGAGCTCTGCTAATACAAATAATGGGCAACCCTTTTTTTTTCTTGCTCTCTTTAGTGAATTTCTGATGTGCCAAGTGGCCACTCCAGGGATGAGCAAACACATGACCATGACAACAGTTATAGGGAGAATATCCAACCACGTATGGTAAAGTTACCTAGCTAGATTCTTTTTTAATCACTAAGAATTTAGAAGAAGTATTCATCAGATTTTAAATTATGCCATCTTAAAATCAAAGGGACATGGTAGATATTGATTAGATAAAAATTGCAATAGGTGAGGGAAAGTATAGTTTAGGAATAGGTGAATCAAACAAATTTAGGCTTTACATTATAAGACTTCATTAAATTGAAGAAATCCTCAAAAACCGTTGCAGGAAATTATATTCTGGAAATGAATTTTTCTGCAACTATCTGTGGACCTTCATTGCAATTAATAGTCTTGTTTAGAATTGAAAGAAATTTGGTGATGGGTATTGAACTTTGGAGATTTTTGCCTTATTCTAAAGACTCAAACTATATCTTCAAGATACTAGATTGCTAATTGTCTTTTTCTGCTTGACTTACGTGAAATATAAGGAATAGCATGGAGAACATCAGGAGAAGGAAGGGAAAAATGAACGGGGGGTATCAGAGGGGGAGACGAACCATGAGAGACTATGGACTCCGGGAAACAAACTCAAGGTTTCAGAGGGGAGGGGGTGGGGAGATGGGTTGGCATGGTGGTGAGTATTAAGGAGGGCACATATTGCATGGAGCACTGGGTGTTATACACAAACAGTGAATCATGGAACACTACATCAAAAACTAATGAAATACTGGAATGGTAACTAACATAACATAATAAAAATAAAGATACTCGATTGCTATTGTGCAATGCACGACAACGAAAGATTTGACACTGCAAGAGAGAGAAGCAAGAAAGGACCACAGAAAAATTTAGCCATAAAATATAAAGTTAGAAGTCCCCAAAGTCTGAGAATTCCACTGCTCGTAAGAGAGTCTATAGAGTCTAGTGTTGGGAATTGTCAAGTGATCCTAATTTATAGGAAATGTGCTTTTCTGTTGTTATCATTGACAAGGTTGAGGTATTGAAAAAACAAAACAAAATACATGTGGCAGGGTGAATAGTTGATGGGATTTGTGACAGAAATACTTAATGTTCAGCAAATTTGCCATGATAAGACTTATTCTTCCAGCCTCCCTTGCAGTTAGGTGGGAGTCCTGTGACTGGTTCTGGGTGACTAAGAAACTAGTTATATATGTTATTTCTGGGCAAAAGAAGTGAGAGTTGATAGGCAAGCTCCATCTGTTTCCTAGAGTTCCGTGGAAAATTTAAAAGCCAGATATTCCAGTTGTTGCACTTTCTGATGAAAGGCTGCATCAGACTTTATGAATACATCAATCTGCTAGGCCCCTGAAATTTCAGGGTCTGTTTATTGTGCCTGCTCCTATTAGTTACTGTGACTACTATACCAACCACCCACATGCCCACATTTGAATCCAGAGTGCCACTGTTGGCAATATACTGGGACTACCCTGGCAACACTCTCAGGGCATTTTGGAAACCTCTAAATGGATCGACCAAATTGATTAACAAATTACAGTCTGGCTAGGATTTTGATGAAACTTGAAATGTTTTTGTTTCAGATTTGTAAGAAGTAGATCTAGGTACTAACTGCATCGTGTGCTTTCATAGAAAAAAAAAGTCAAAGCAAGAGAACTGAATTCTGATGCTGATGTTCTCACCATGACCTCACCAAATGTGTGTGTGCGTGTGTAGTTCTTAGGTTTTCTACAAGTAACTTTTTTAGACATAGCCTGACTAAAGTAGGCATAGACAAAGAAAGAGAAGGAGATAGGCAGTCTGAAGGAGAGGTTAGAAGACATGGCAGATGGAGAATGCATAGCATACGTCTAATCTGTGTTCCAGAAGGAGAAAAGAGAGGGAAGAAGGCAAACAATGCCCATAATTTGAAAGAGACACCAATCCTCAGATTCAAATGGCCCAGTAAACCCAAAGAAATATTGAGAAAGAAAGGAAGGGAAAGGAAGGGGAGGGGAAGGAAGGAAGGAAGGAAGGAAGGAAGGAAGGAAGGAAGGAAGGAAGGAAGGAAGGAAGGAAAGAAGGAAAGAAGGAAAGAAGGAAAGAAGGAAAGAAGGAAAGAAGGAAAGAAGGTAGGTCCCAACTTAGACACATCATAACATCATAGGAAAATCACAGATAGGAAAGAAGACAACATATAACTAGAAGGATATCCCATGTCCTGGCAAATAGAAGTGGTAGTCTCATAGTAGCCATAGCATAGAGGTTTCTGCTCTGTTCCTGGGTCTTAATTTGTAAAAGCGACTGAGTGATTGATGACACATAGAGGTCAATACCATTGAAAGAAAAATTCAATATTACTCACAGTTCCCCTGGAAACAAAAGGCACGGTTAGCCTCAGAGGGCCCCAGGAGGAACACCAGGTTTTGTTCAGGAAGCAAAAGCAGGAGCAACAGGAGAGCTTAGCCCAGTAGCTTTTATTGGGGTTTCCTCAGGAAAGACACAGCAGAGTAGGGTGAATAGTATAGGATTGGCTAGTGTGAATAATTTCAGTGAGCTTTGGGCTATAGAGGTGGTCCTTAGTTGTCTGACACATGGGCCTGAGATGACTAAAGTAAGGAATATTGCCTCCTGGGGTGATTAATGGCCAGATGGAGGATGTACGCTCTGGATTAGTTAGTTTGCCTGTCAGACATGATCCTGGCTGGGCCCTTTGCCATCTCTAAGAATTGGTAAGTCCTGGGCAGGGCAGTTTCTCCCCACCAGAATGTTTTTTTAAGCTGTCAAAACATCGTAATATATAAAAAATAAAAACACGATGAATACAGTTTATTTGCTGAATGTGTGAATAAATTACCAAAGGAAACACCATTTCTACCCACTCCACATCTCTTCTCGGGCTAACACCTGTGCAAGTTGCAAACCCTGGAGCTTTCTGCTAATACACAAATCCACTCAGACTGCAGAGGAAGGGGATGCAAATGCGGGGCTTCCCGTTGCCCTAGACCGATAGCTTCTGTTTGTGCCAGGTATGGGTGTCAGTGGCTCTCTTCCACTTGCTGGCCTGGCCTTCTGCTCCTTCTCATGCGAGTCAGGAGAGGGAAAACAGGAGGATGGAAGGATGGATCAGGCAGAAATGTTGAGGGTTAGGTTCCTTCCACCCAACTTTCTACTAGCCCAAGTCTACTGTGAAGGTACCCATTAAAATGCACGATGGATTTTTGCATGTGTATGTCAAACACAGCTCTATTGCCAGTGCTAATGCAGTAGCTGATTATGTTTTTAATGTCTATATTTATTCATATTTTCCTGAAATCAGACACAAGATTTCTGGGATAGGGGAAGATTTATTACTCAGAGCAAGAACCATATCATTTTCCCTTGCCCTAAATTTCCCAGCTCTGGGTGATGTGAATGAGAGCCAGGTGGACAATGTTGCACATATGTGAGTCACACCACAGGAAAGGAACCGTGAAACTGAATCTGAAAGAGTATAAGGATATAGCTCCTCATTCCACCTCTACTTCTGAGAAGGGGACAGAAACTTTTGCTTCCTATTATAAACAAATTTTTCTCTGGGAAAAAAAGCCCTGCTATATTGCCCTTTGGAATGTAAATACATGCCTTTAGAGGTAAGATAAGAGGACCTTCTCAAGTTTATAATCCCTAGAACAACTTGTTTATGGATCTGGGTCTCATCCCTGATTGAAATGTACAGAAATACCTCTGGATAAGTACCTTTTCCAGATAGTCTCTCACTATCTATTCAGAACATCCAAAGCTTGTGCTTTGACCCAGGTCCCAGTAAAATGTTCTGAAAGCCCCATCTATGGAGAGAGAAAAATATTCACTTCCTGACAATAGTGTCCCATTGGGAAGTATCCTGATCTTTTTGAAGATAATTTGGCAAAGGAGGAGTCAGTCACCAATATTCTCATAATTTTTTTGCCAGGAAATCTTCCCATTTTCATAGACAAGCTGGTCATAACTTAGTTTCTGACCTAGTTTGGAACCATGGTCCTCAAACTTGTTGCAATGCAATGCTATGTAACATTTCACACATAGTGTCCGCTGATGTTTATGGAGCATCACTCAGTGTCAGGCACCACTCTAGGTGCTGGAGAAGCAGCTGACAACAAACATAAAACAAGCCAAAACCAAATCAAAACCAAACCGAGCAAAAACTTACCTTTATGGAGCTTGCAATATGATATGATGTAACCTATGTCACTACTTTATTTCTAATCATAAAGCATACGTTTCCTAAATGATATAATGTTTTTTGTGTTTTTGTTTTATTTTAATATGGAAGTATGACTATTCCTAAAAGGGCACTACTCTCACTTCATATTCTAACATTTTTGGAATGGTAGAGAAAGGGTGGCATTAAGCCTACTTTGCCAGAAAACATTTATAACCTGAGTGATATGTGTAAATACTAGAAACATTTTGAGATTGGTCTTGTCATCTCAAATCTGGGATCTGGGCATTTCTTTTCTCTTTTTCAGTGACTACACTTTCTTTTTAAAAGCAATATGGACTAGGTGATTTAGTAGTTTTTGTATAATGGTAATGATTAATTTATTAAATATCTTTATATTTTTTTCTCTTATAACATCCTTTTGATTCCTAAATTTCTATTTAAGTTGCAAAATTTATGATTTAAAAATTTATGATTTGGGAACATATTTCTGATTATTTTTCTAACTAGAGAAATAAAAGTAGAGGTTTAGGGGATTAGTCTAACAGCTGTGATATAGGTATGTTTTTACCTATAGGAATGGTTAGTAAAATATACATCTATATTATGTTCAAAATTGTTTAAATGTATTGAAATTTTTTGAAATAAGCCAAACTTCTTTGTTGCATTAAATGGGAACTTAGCAGACAGATTAACTGTTTTATACATTTAATTTTTTTCGATAAATGTAATTACCAAAATTTCTTCAAAGCCCTTGGATATAAAACAAGTTTTTCTTAAACAGTTAATCAGTAATATACTTTTTGTCATATCTAATAGCAGGTTTTATGGAAACAATGAAATATTTTCAACTAAAACCAGGTACTCATTGATAGCCCAAATAAATCTAAAAAAAAAAAAAATACAATGGTTTCTCAATAAGGGTTATCTATTTTCAGCCACCTAAACATAGGCAGATAAATGTCGAGGCTTTAAAGAAATAAAGTATATTTTGTTAACTCTCTTTGTTAACTGTCAAGAATTCATAGCATTCAAAGTACAAAAAGTGCAGGAAGTAAGATATTGTTATATAAACTACATTCAGTATACCCATTATTTTAAAATTATTTGAAATCATATTATTTTCATTGTTTACAAAATTTTAATAGCAAGAGGAAAAGTCATAATCTAAAGAAATAACCAATCAACAGTGATCTATGTGTAGGCAGCCACTTCTAGTAGAGCTAACTTGCTGTACAGTTAAGATCTCTAATAGTAATTGATGACCTGGAGATAATTGCTGGGAAGTTTTCCTGTCAGGTTTGTTTTCTGTGATCAAATTCATTTAAAAGAGCACATTTATGCAGAATGCTTTCTTTGTTTTGATACAACCTGACTGGTTATGAAGTTGTTTCCAAAGCTTGTCAAAAACAAATTTAGTGGGCTATCTTTCTTGGTGGAAAGGGAATCAAAGCAGAGTTAACAACAGGAAGAAATCTGTCCTTTGATTCAATGCAAAGTTACGTGCAATTTACTTTGTAGTTCTGAATTCAGTTGATAACCAGTAGAAAAAATGATATAATACCCTATATTTGTGGAGAATTATAAAGAACACTTTAATGTTGGAGTCAGCATTAAACTTCTTGATGAGAAATAAGAAAATGCAAGATTTTAAAAGAAGTGGGGGGAGTTGGAAGGGGAATGGTAAAAAACATCTTTAAAGCATCACCAAGGTTTGTTTTAGTCACAAATCTGAAGAGCCCAAGCACATCCTGCTGGAGGAGTGTCAGTTGGCCCAGCACAGAGGCACAAACCCAGGAAATTAGTTTTTCTCTATTTTGTGTGGTATGGAATCAGTGATTGTGCTCAATAAAGTGGAAAAGACCATAATATCCCAGCTTAATCAACTTCCATTGAATAAGCTGAGTCACAGATTTATACCTGAAATCCTCTACACCAAATGTGATACAGATAATGGCTAATATTCCCATCCTCCTGTATCTGTTTCAGCCTACTTCTAAAAAATAATTTGAATTATCTTGGGTGCCTGGGTGGCTCAGTCAGTTAAGCGTCTGCCTTGGGCTCAAGTCATGATTCCAAAGTCCTGGGATTGAGTCCCACAGCAGGAGCCTGCTTCTCCCTCTGCCCTTCAGCATGCTTATGCTCTTGCTCGCTCACTCTCATTCCCTCAAATAAATAAATAAAATCTTTAAATAAATAAATAAATAAATAAATAAATAAATAAATAAATAATTTGAATCATCTTGGTAAGAACAAGAGTAGAACCATCCTAAATATCTCGTAGGGGGTTAAATATATAAATATATCTCAGAGCATATATTTTGAGACTCATGACTTTACATATTTAGGCAGAAAGGAAAATTATATACTTTAAGAGTTTTTACTTATACAAAGAAAAGCTAAAATAATTCTTTTCTTTACTATGCAGTGTACTATTATATTCTACCTTTATAATGTCCCTATCTGATGTGATGAGAATCATAGGAATGGAGTATAAATTAAAAGTCCTCATTTTTAGGGGTGCCTGGGTGGCTCAGTTGGTTAAGCATCTACCTTCACCTTCCGCTTGGGTCATGATCTCAGGGTCCTGGAATCCAGCCTTGTGTTGGGCTCCCTGCTCAGCGGGAAGCCTACTTCTCTCTGTCTCTCTCCCCACTCATGCTCTCTCTCTCTCTCAAATCAGTAAATAAATAAAATCTTTAAAAAAAGAAGTCCTCATTTTTAAACTGTAAAGTCACAGAAGAAGTAAACCGAGTTAATTTATTTTTATTTTTATCTGCCATTTAATATGCCTATTATGCACACACATACACTCATACACACTTAGTGAGGAATTAGCCATTGATTTAGCTATGTATCTAATGTTTCCAAATCTTCATCAAATGATTTTAGTGACATATACACCTCCAGTTTTATAGCATTTTTTAAAAAGTGAGGCTTAAAATACTAATCTAAGCTCATCTAAGAAATTGCTGAAGATTACATAATTATACATAACATTGTCTTTCAACTGTACTTCAAAAAATTGCTTAACAATTACATAATTATGTTTCTAATTCATGCCATGCCCTGTGGTTGTTAGACAATAAAGCTCCTGTGTCCATTTGTACCACACAAAGGGGATGACTCCTCTAAAGCAATGGCCCTGACTCAATAATACTCACCGTCAGTGAGGCAGAGGGCTAGGCAACTGCAGAGCTATGAAGTACAACCATCTATAGCTCTGCGTAGAGAAGTCACATGCCTTCCTGTTGAGGAAGTGGCAGCATGTTTGGAGAGCCAGTATGAACGTTACAATGCAACGTTCCAAGGTCACTTTCTCTCACTGATGGTCACTGCACTATCATAGTAGAAGCCTTGTCCCCTTGCATTTCTTTTTCTTTTTTTTTTTTATTTAAATTTTTTCATTTCAAGTTTTTATTTAAATTCTAGTTGGTTAACATATAGTGTAATACTGATTTCAGGAGTAGAATTTAGTGATTCATCACTTATATGTAACACGTACTCATCATAACAAGTGCCCTCCTAATTCCCACCACCCAGTTAGCCCATTAGCCCCTCCCCATCCACCTCCCCTCCAGTAACCCTGAGTTTGTTCTCTATAATTAAGAGTCTCTTATGGTTCGCCTCCCTCTCTTTTTTTCCCCTCTCCTGTGTTCATCTGTTTTGTTTCTTAAATTTATGAGTGAAATCATATGGTATTTGTCTTTCTCTGACTGACTTGTTTTGCTTAGCATAATACACTCTAGTTCCAGCCACATCGTTGCAAATGGCAAGATTCCATTCTTTTTGATGGCTGAGTAATATTTCATTGTGTATATATACCACGTCTTTGTTATCCATTCATCAGTTGATGGACATTTGGGCTTTCTCCATAGTTTGGCTCTTGTTGATAATGCTGCTATAAACAGTGGGGTACATGTGCCTCTTTGAATCAGTATTTTTGTATCCTTTCGGTAAATACCTAGTAGTGCAATTCCTGGGTGGTAGGGTAGTTCTGTTTTTAACTTTTTGAGGAAACTTTGTTTTTCAGAGTGGCTGCACCAGTTTGCATTCCCACCAACAGTGTAAGCAGGTTCCCCTTTCTCCACATCCTCACCAACACGTTGTTTCTTGTGTTGATTTTAGCCATGCTCCCTTACATTTCAAATCTTCTTAACAACAATGGTAGCGGAAGAATTGTAAAGAAAGTAAAGTGACATTTTCCCCTTCTCTTCTTGAGGAAATGATCTTAGGTCAAGAAAGTAGCAAGCAGACTCACAACAATAACAATAACAGCTACAATTTAAACTCAGCATCAAGCAGTTTTAGGCATATGTAAATTGTTTAGGCATATGTAAATTACTTCTTAGGCTAACCTTATGGAATAGACATTACTTTATTTCACTGATTCACAGTATGATTTTGACATTCTAAAACCTCAGAGTTTGGGACGCTTCTTAAATTATATGAAATATTCTAACTGCTGATTTTTTTCTTTCATTTCTAGTAGTAAAATAAATTTGTAATCTTGGATCTAAAGAAAGATAGTATTTTTCCACATTTAAGACTGAAGAAACTGAGCCATGGAGGCTTACCCACTATCACATAGATAGGATTCAAATTCAAGACTGAATGGCTATTAGTGTCTCCTTTTAAGTGATACAATTCACTACTTACGATATCCCCAGTTCTCTTGGATGCAAGGCCACAGCACAGAATCTCATTGCATTAAACAAGTTATGAGTCAAAATAAGAGAGGTTAAAATCATGAGACAAATTCAACCTGAGGGGGATTATCAGATGCTAGTTTTGAACATGGAGAGAAACGTAGGCAGCTGCTAGGAGCTGAGAACAGCCGCCACCAAAAACCAGCGAGGAGATGAGAACTTCAGCTTTAAAGCCTCAAGGAATTAATAATAAAATAATCAAGGTTGTTGAATGCTAACGACCTGCATAAGTTGTTAGCAGATTCTTTCCCACATGTACTAGATAAGATTGCAGACTGGCCAAGGACACATTGAGTGCAAGGCTGAGTATGAGACTCTATTCAGAGAACCCAGATGATTCGCACCTAGGCTTCTGAGCTACAGGCACAATAAGCTAATAAATAGGTATTTTTAACTAAGCCACTAAGTGTGGTAATTTTTTTCATAGCAATAGAAAAATAATATGGATTTTGGTGAGTGTGTGAGAGAAAGAGAGGTGGGGAAAAAGAAAGGAAAATACACAAGAGAATGATAGGAAGTTTGTTAAATGTCACAAGCAATCCATGGCAAGACATCTTTTGCTTATGACTGTCACATTCTAAATAATGCTGAAACACACGATCACACATTTTCTCAGATCATCACACTTTCTTCTTTCTTCTTCTGAGAGAAATGCTAAAAAGAGGACTTCAACGTATGAAAACAAAAAATTACCATTTCTCATGTCTGTCTCAACAGTAAGATTAAAAACTTTGCTAGCACGGCCCTATGCTTCATTCATACTTTGAACTCTCTAGGGCTTTTTTTGTAGATGATGGACTCCTGGATAGTGAATAGGTTGTACAGGCTTTAAGTCAATAAGAGCATCCATATTCTTAATGCATCATATTTATCAATTATCATGCCATGTGCTTAATATAGATACACTCAATAACTCCCCTAAAACAACTGTAGTGTCATATTATTTTTTTATTTTGAAAATATGGTCAAAAGGTATAAACAATTTCCTGTTTAATTTTTAAAGCTGTACTCCTTCTCCATGCTACTTTAAACATCTCTTACTCACGGACTCACTCATCGTAGTACTGATGATGTATCTCTCAAAAAGGTAAGCATATGACTTATATTGGAAATAACAGCACAATCAAGTGATGTGATTTGAATATATTTGCCTTGATAATGTGAATATTAGATACGGAAAAAATTAACAAGTGTTTTTAAGGTGCTCAAACTAAGTTATGATTTTCTTTTTTTTCAATTGTGAATTTCTTAAAAGTATTCTCTAAAAATATTTGTAAAATAGCACATGAAACATCTTTCAAAGGTCCAGTACAAATTAGATTTCATTAGTGAAAAGGATTCAGAATTTATTGTCCTAACAATTTAAAATCCATTGACTGGAACCATTGAAAGTTACTAGGACATATTCTCTATTGGCAGTGTAACAAGTTGGATTGAAGTACTATTATTCTGCAAATTATTTGTTGGGAATTAGCAACACATTTTCTTTTAGAACTAATTTTAAAAATCACGGTGAAGTAACTGTCACCCAACAGAAAAGGTTATAGTGAATTAAAAATATTAATTAGTATTTAAAAACTTATAGTTCTGTAGTACTTAATACTTTACACAATTTTTCAAAGAGATTTGTAAATGGTTGATTGCAACACTAGATCAATTTTACTGAAAAAATAAACAAGTGCATTATAAATTCCCACTTGGAATACAGGAGATGAATTTCCATTCTATAAGATAATATTGGGGAATGAGAATACATTTTCATCATACTATTCACTCCTAGCCCACCACCGAACTCACCACCACTACCCTTCTCATCTAGCCCTTGGTTCTCTTTTTCTCTCCACTGTTACCAGCTGAAAGCTCTTTTGTGATGAGTACCTTTGAGGCACCAGAATAACTTTACTTATACACTAAAGAACCAGAACTATCTGGTAGTCTTTACCCTCCTTGGCAGGCAGTAAATTTTGGAATAGTAAAGTCCAGCATCGTTCCCTCGGTTGGGTAAACTCTAAGTTATACTTGCACTGCAGAGTCTGAGAACATTTGTTAATATGTCATTTGCACACGAATATTTGTTTTTGAGTGAGCTTCTGGGAAACTTAACTTGTATAAATACCAATTGTTGTCCTAGAAAGCAGATACTAAAGAGGAATTCTAAAGGGGGGTCACTCACAGGCTAGATGGCCACAGGGACAATGCTTTAAGACTTTCACTTGTGGTGAAGTTGGATGGGATAGAGGTAGAAATGGATGCTCTGTCTCATATGTGTAGCATATGCAGGGGGGTAAATAGTAATTATAAGAATAGTAATTAAAGGGGCGCCTGGGTAGCGCAGTCGTTAAGCGTCTGCCTTCGGCACAGGGCGTGATCCCAGCGTTGTGGGATCGAGCCCCACATCAGGCTCCTCCGCTATGAGCCTGCTTCTTCCTCTCCCACTCCCTCTGCTTGTGTTTCCTCTCTCGCTGGCTGTCTCTCTGTCAAATAAATAAATAAATCTTAAAAAAAAAAAAAGAAAAAGAATAGTAATTAAAAATAGTAATTATGACAAATTGATATTTGCTGAATTCAATTGGTGCATTGAAAAAAGAAAATGGCAATCTCAGGCTATTTAAGTGGCAATTTACAGCATGGTAAAGAACACCTTCATAGAAAGAGATCTTCATCTCACACGGCCCAAAAACAGATTGTTCTATTTACCAAGCCAAGGACTAATGATAAGAAAGAATATCCTCAGAAAGGACTGCCTTTGTGTCTTAAGTCTTCTGATATTTGGAATGGGGACATTTAGAGGGATGTGCTTCAGAGTCTAGATCTTTAAGTTTCTCTCAACGTTCTGGGCCTATAGTACTGGCATGCTTCCCCCTTGCTCAGAGATAACAGTGCCCTGCTCAGCTAAGTCTTGGTCTCACCCAGTCAAAGGGTTCTTGCTCTTACTAAGAGCTAAGAGAGATCAATCACCAAAGGATCTTAAGAACAAAGCTATTATGTACCAGTACAAACTATGGAATCATACCTGGGATAGATGTTCTGGGACCTAGTCTTGTAGGAGCAGACTGTGAAGCTAAGTAATGAAAGGTTTTTTTAATATGGGAACACTTTCTCATGATTCAGGATTTAATACTCATGAAAAGGCACCTGGAACAGGTCTGCATATGCTCCCGGAATGTCTGTGAATCTTGGGGAAAAAAATGATGGTTCCTATTAAATAAAGTGGAGATGTCAGATTTTTCTTGGCAGAATGTTGAGAAGATTCCCAAGGCACACAGAAGTGAGCTTGATAGAATGAATCTGTTATACTAGACCCCAATCACCACTACTCCCCCGTCTGATGATCATGGTCCTTGAGAGAGCCAGAGGACACTATTTTCAACGGTGATAAAGAGTGTATCATAGAGAAGCCCAGTAGGAGCTGTTATTTTTCAGTCTGATGTTGACAGTAAGAGATACTGTTTACAACTGGGCTCCTTAGGGTCAAAAAAGATGATAGGATGGTGGAAATGCAGAAACGAGGTGGCAGTATTTAAGGTCAAAAGTAAGACAGATTTAATTTCTATAGTCTGTAACTAGTTCAAAGTGGCTAGTGGAAAAACTTTCCTACAAGGATCTTGGCAATGCTTCATGGGCCAAGTTTTTCCTAAGGAAACAGGAATAATTTCACTCACACAGCCTTAGTCCCATCAATATCTATGGACTCGCAGAGTGTGTGACTTATCAAGAGATCCTAGAGAGCTTTGATTGGATAAAAGGGATTAATTTAAGACAAAAGAGGAGAAACAATGGGCACCTTTCCACGAGATTCACTGGTATTACCGGATATAGAAGATGTATCCTCTTAGAGTGTGGAAAATGGGCTTGTAAAGGTGTAGCTAAGTCACCAGCTTGAAGATAAACCTGTGTCTGAATGACATTGTGCCCTTTAAAATGTGGCATATACCCTTAGCTAACCACAATAGGGCCTATGTCAATGATAGGTGGACCATAGGGGCTGGAAACTAAGGAATACAAGAAGGAGTCGTAACTATACACCATCATTCCCATTGATCCACACTGGGAATTCATGCTTCTGATTTTCATATCTAGGTCCCTTAGGTCTAGAGATCTTAACACCCAGAGGGAGGATATTTTCATGAGGATGTTATAAAAATCTCATTAAGCCAAAAGCTACAGCTGCCATTTTATTATATTGTGCCCCAAACTTTAGAAATCAACAGTCAAAGCAAGGATTTGCTATACTGGCAAGAATAATTGACATTGATGTGAGGAGATAGTTTGATGATACATACGAGGAGAAGGAAGAAATATTTTCAGAATTCAGAGACTTCTATGTGTCACTGGCATGCCCATTTTTAACTATGAATAAGTAATTACAACAACCACGGCCTGACTAAAAAGAGATAAGCAGGAGCTCAGATCCCTTAGAATTATGCAAGTCTAGATCATGCCACCAGACAAGTCATCTAGATCTATAGTGGGGCTAGCTAAAGGAAAGGGTGATCTAGACTAGGTTTTAGAAAAAAGAGATGCTGAACATAAAGTTATGCTAAGGAGCATTTGTGGGATTCATCCCTCTAATCCTTCCTTTGTATACTTCTCTCAGAAAACCACCATCGTGAAGACTCCAGGCTAATTAATCCATGAGCTAATTAATCAACATTATTGAATCTGAGCAATGGAATAGGATACTGTAGCAGACAATGTTGGTGCTGAGTCAGTCCAGATTCCTACAAATACCTTTTTGCTCTCTATGATCCCTGTCCCCTTTGTCCCTCTAATAGCCCTCTCTGCAACCCAAGCATGCTCTCACCTGCAAGAGCCAGCACCAGAGGGCCCACTTTGCCAGTACTTGGAGATAGCTGCAAGAACCTGCAAATACTCCCCTGGGCCAATGCTTAACCAATACAAGACATTGGAAGCCGAATCCCCTCATGTTAAGATAAGGCAACTCTAATTTACACCTTGCAGTTCAAGGTTTCCATTTAGCCTTGTGGCTCTTTGCTTGTAATTTTACCTGTAGGAGATTATTGCAATAATGACCTGCAGTTATTTATTCCTCCCTGTATCTGCCCTTGGATAAACTCTACATACATTTTCTCTGGCTTGATTATGTAACTTGCTTTGACCAATGGGACATTAGCAGATCTGATGCAAACAGAAGCGTGAAAAGTGCTTGTGCTTTGTAGCTTGCACTCTCTTGTTCTTCCTGAGGACCTTACAAACATTACCATATGAATAAAGGTGGACTAGGGCTGCTGGAGACACACAGCCAAAGCATCCCACCCAAGAGCCAGGACCAACTGTTAGACATGTGAGTAAAACCATTTTAGTCCATTCAGACCAGAGCTAACCTATCAGCTGATGGAGCCCAACAAAACAATCATTCAGGTGAACCGAGCCCAAATTTCTAACCCCCTGAATCACTACCCAATATATGATTTTCATTTTTTTCTTTTCAAAATTTTGTTTAAATTCCAGTGAGTTAACACACAGTGCAATATTGGTTTCAGAAGTAGAATTCTGTGATTCATCACTTATATACAACACCCAGTGCTCATCATAACAAGTTCCCTCCTTAATTCCCAACACCCATTTACCCCATTCCCCACCATCAACCCTCAGTTTTCCTCTATCATTAAAATTCTCTTATGGTTTGTTTCCCTCTCTTTTTTTCTTTTTTCCCCCCTTCCCCTATGTTCATCTGTTTTGTTTCTTAAATTCCACATATGAGTGAAACCATATAGTATTTGTCTTTCTCTGACTGGCTTGTGTTGCTTAACGTAATACACTATAGCTCCGTCCACTTCATTGAAAATAGCAAGATGTCATTCCTTTTGATGGCTGAGTAATATTCCATTGTGTATGTATGTCTTCTTTATCCATTCATCATTCAATGGACATTTAGGCTCTCTCCATATGTTGACTATGGTTGATAATGCTGCTATAAACATTGGGGTGCATGTACCCCTTCAAATTTGTATTTTTTTAATCCTTTGGGAATATACCTTGTAGTGAAATTGCTAGATTGTAGGGCAGTGCTATTTTTAACTTTTTGAGGAAACTCCATACTGTTTTCCAGAGTGGCTGCATGTTGTTTCTTGTGTTGTTAACTTTAGCCATTCTGACAGGTGTGAAGTGGCATCTCATTCTGATTTTGCTTTGCATATCCCTGATGATGAGTGATATTGAGCATCTTTGCATGTGTCTGTTAGGCATCTCAATGTTTTCTTTGGAAAAGTGCCTATTCATGTCTTCTGTTCATTTCTTAACTGGGTTATTTGTTTTTTGGGTGTTGAGTTTGATAAGTTCTTTATAGATTTTGGATACTAACCCTTTATCAGACATGACATTTGCAACTATCATCTCCCATTCTGAAAATTGCTTTTTAGTTTTGTTGATTGTTTCCTTCACTGTGCAGAAGCTTTTTATCTTGATGAAGTCCCAATAGTTCATTTTTGCTTTGTTTCCCTTGCCTCTGGAGCCTTATCTAGTAAGAAGTTGCTATGGCCCATGTCAAAGAGGTTGCCACCTGTGTTCTCTTCTAGGATTTTGATGGTTTTCTGTATCATGTTTAGGTCTTTCTTCCATTTTGAATTTCTTTTTTTGTATGTTGTAAGAAAATGGTCCAGTTTCATTCTTCGACCTGTTGCTGTCCAATATTCCCAACACCATTTGTTGAAGAGACTGTCTTTTTTTTCCATTGGATATTCTTTCCTTGTTTGTTGAAGATTAGATGACCGTATGGTTGGGGGTCCATTTCTGGGCTTTCTATTCTCTACCATTGATCTCTGTGTCTGTTTTGTGTCTTGAAATCTGGAATTGTGATGCTTCCACTTTTGTTTTTCTTTTTCAAGATTGCTTTGGCTATTCAGGGTCTTTTGTGGTTCCATATAAATTTTAGAATTGTTTGTTCTAGCTCTGTGAAAAATGCTGGTGGTATTTTGATAGGGATTGCATTAAGTGTGTAGATTGCCTTGGGTACTATAGACATTTTAACAATATTTGTTTTTCTAATCCATGAGCATGGAATATTTTTCCATTTCTTTGTGTCATCTTCTATTTCTTTCATAACTGTTCTGTTGTTTCATGGTACAGACTTTTTACTTCTTTTGTTAGGTTTATTCCTAGGTATCTTATTGTTGTGAGTGCAGTTGTAAATGGGATTGATTCCTTGATTTCTCATTCTGCTTCTTCGTTATTGGTGTATAGAAATGCAACAGATTTCTGTACGTTGATTTTATATCCTGCAACTTTGCTAAATTCATGTGTTAGTTCTAGCAATTTTTGGTGGAGTCTTTCGGGTTTCCTATATAGAGTATAATGTTATCCACAAATAGTGAATGTTTGACTTTTTCCTTGCTGATTTGGATGCCTTTTATTTGTTTTTGTTTTCTGATTGCTGAGGTAAGGCTTTCAGTGCTATGTTAAATAGTAATGGGGAGAGTGGACATCCTTGCCTTGGTTCTTGACCGTAGGGGAAAGGCTCTCACTTTTTCCCCATTGAGGATATTAGCTACGGGTTTTTCATATATGGCCTTTATGGTGTTGAAATATGTTCCCTCTGTCCCCACTTTGTTGAGAGTTTTTATCAAGAATGTATGCTATACTTTTTAAAATGCTTTTTCTGCATCTATTGGGATAATAATTTGGTTCTTTATGCATATTGAAGTACAGGAATAAATCCCACCCTTGCAGGCTGGGAATAAATCCCACTTGATCATGGTGAATAATTCTTCTAATGTACAGTTGAATTCGATTTGCTAGTATCTTGTTGAGAATTTTTGCATCCATGTTCATCAGGAATATTGGCCTTTAATTCTCCTTTTTAGTGAGGTCTTTGTGTAGTTTTCAAATCAAGGTAATGCTGGCCAAGTACAATGATTTTGGAAGTTTTCCTTCCATTTCTATTTTTTGGAACCGTTTGAGAATATGTATTAACTCTTCTTTAAATGTTTGGTAGAATTTCCCTGGCAAACCATCTGGCCATGGACTTTTGTTTTTTGGGAGATTGTTGATAACTGTTTCAATTTCTTTGCTAGTTATGGCTCTATTTAAATTTTCTATTTCACCGTGTTTTAGATTTGGGAGTTGTATGTCTCTAGGAAGTTAGCCATTTCTTCCAGATTGCCCAGTTTGTTGGCATATAATTTTTCATAATATTCTCTTATAATTGTTTGCATTTCTGTGGTGTTGTTTGTGATCTCTCCCCTTTCATTCATGGTTTTATTTATTTGGATCCCTTCTCTTTTGTTTTTGATGAGTCTGGCTAGGGTTTATCAATTTTATTAATTCTTTCAAAGAACCACCTCTTGGTTTCATTGATCTGTTCTACTGGGTTTTTCGTTTGCTTCTATATCATTTATTTATGTTTTCTTCTTTATTATTTCCCTTCTGCTGGCCTCAGGCTTTATTTGCTGTTCCTTTTCTTGGTCCTTTATGTGTAAACTTAGCTTGTGTTCTTGAGACTTTTCTTGCTTCTTGAAGTAACCTGTATTGCAATATACTTCCCACTTAAGACTGCCTTTGCTGCATCCCAAAGGTTTAGACAGTCATGTTTTCATTTTCATTGGCTTCCATGTATTTTTAAATTTTGTCTTTAATTTCCTGGTTAACCCATTCATTCTTTAGTAGGCTGTTCTTTAATCTCCATGCATTTGTGGTCTTTACAATTTTTTTCTTGTGGTTCACCTCAAGTTTCATAGTGTTGTGGTCTGAAAATATGCATGGTATGAACTCAGTGTTTTTATACTTGTTGAGGGCTGATTTGTGACCCAGTGTGTGATTCATTATGCAAAATGGTCCATGTGCACTCAAAAAGAATGCGTATTCTGCTGCTTTAGGATGCAATGATCTGAATATATCTGTTAAGTCCATTGAGTCCTCTGTATCATTCAAAGCCATTGTTTCCTTGTTGATATTCTGTTTAAATGATATATCCATTGCTGTAAGTGGGGTATTAAGTCCTCTGCTATTATTGTGTTGTTATCAAGGAGTTCCTTTATATTTATTATTAACTGATTTATATTTTTGGGTGCTTCCAAGTTGGGGGCACAAATATTTACAATTGTTAGATCTTCTTGTGTATAGACTTCTTAGTTATGATATAATGCCCTTCTTCATCTCTTGTTGCAGTCTTTATTTTAAAATCTACCTTGTCTGATACAAGTATGGCTACTCTGATTTTCTTTTGGTGTCCATTAACATGATAGATGGTTCTCCATCCCCTCCCTTTCAATCTGCTGATGTCTTTAGGTCTATATGCCATAGGCAGCTTATAGATGGGTCTTGTTTTTTTTATCCATTCTGATACCCTATGTCTTTCAATTGGAGCATTTAGTCCATTTACATTCAGAGTGATTATTGAAAGATATGAATTTAGTGTCATTGTGTTACCTATACAATTGGTTTTCTGGTGATGTTCTCCGTTCCTTTCTATTCTTCTATTCTTTGTTGCTTTTGGCCTTTTTCTTCACTCAAAGATTCCCCTTTAATATTTCTTGCAGAGCTGGTTTAGAGGTCATGAACTCCTTTAGTTTTTGTTTCTCTAGGAAATTCTTTATGTCTCCTTCTATTCTGAATGATAGCTTTGCTGGGTAAAGTATTCTTGGCTGCATTTTTCCCCCATTTAGCATGTTGAATATATCCTGCCATTCTCTTCTGGTCTATCAAGTTTCTGTGGATAGATCTGCTTTGAACCTAATCTGTCTTCCCTTGTAGGTTAAGGAATTTTTGTCCCTTGCTGCTTTGAGGATTCTCTCTTGTCTGTGTATTTTGTGAAATTGACAATGATATGCCTTGACAAAGGCCAACTTTTGCTGAATTTAATGGGAGTTCTGTGTGCTTCTTGGGTTTTGATATCTGTGTCCTTCCCCAGATTAGGGAAGTTATCAGCTATGATTTGCTCAAATAAACCTTCTGCCCCTTTTTCTTTCTCTTCATCTTCTGGAACTCCTTTGATATGAATGCTATTCCATTTTAATATGTTGCTGAGTTCCCACAGTCTATCTTTGTGATCCATTACCTTTGTTTCCTTCTTCTTTTCAGCTTCATTATATTCCATAATTTTTTCTATACCACTAATTCATTCCTCTGCTTCATCCATCTTCATTATTATGACATACATTCGGATTTGCATCTCAGTTATAGCATTTTTAATTTCGGCCAGACTAGATTTTTAGCTCTTTTATTGCTGCAGTTAAGGATTCTCTAGTGTTTTCCATGCTTTTTACAAGCTCAGTTGGTATCCTTATGTGTTGTTTTAAATTCTAGTTCAGATTTCTTATTTATATCTGTATTGATTAACTCCCCAACCATCATTTCTTCCTGTTCTTTCTTTTGTGGTGAATTCCTTTGTCTTGTCATTTTGGAGGGGGAAATATAATCAAAATAAAATTAAATTAAAATGAAAAAAATAAAAAAAAAAATAAAGGAACCTAGATTCTAGGTGTGTTTTTGTCTCCTTGTTAAGAGAAGCTTAATAGAAAAAAGAAAAACAGAGAAAAAAACTTAAAAATTAAAAAAATAAAATAAAAATTGCTCTTTCTGTGTCTAAGAAAACAACAAAAACAAAAACAAACAAAATGAAACAAACAAAAAAAACCTCAAAGGAAGCTAGATCCTGTTTCCCCTAGAGCTTTTGAAACTTCAAAGCACTCTGTGATCAGGAGACTTGGTACAGGTGAGGGGTTTGTGCTAGTCTTCTGGGTCAGGGACCTGCTGCTCTGATTCTCAGATGGATTTGCCCTAGTACATGTGTGCCTGCGGGTGGGGGGGGGTTGGTGGCGCTGTTTAGCTTACTGGGATTGATAAATGGTGGGCAAGGGGTGAAAATGGATTTGCCCCTCTCTCTCATCTCCAGAGCAGGAAGCTCCCATGGGCCACTCTTTAGGAAACCCTCATAGAGGCACAATCACCCCTATGTCCCTGGCTTCCCTTAGATTCCCACCTTCACCCTTTCCTTGGCTGAGTTGTCTTCCTGCCAAGCAGTACAGTACTGTTTTATCTCAGGCCCAGCTGTGCTTGAAAACTCCACACTTCAGAGACTCCTGCATAATGGATTAGTGCTTATCCTCTGGGGGAGGGTCTCACTGCGCTGTGGCTGGTGCTGGCTTGTCCTGGAAAACAGTTGTGTGCCCATGAAGCACAGCACTTCAGAACTCAGGATAATCACAGCACATAGGCAGCACCAGGGTTTGCTGCCCTCAGCTGGTATCTTTGTTCCTATTACTGGTGAATGGGATGGCTCAATGGTGCCTGAAGGGTCTTTTGCCCTCAGAGAGGCCGTATCACCTCTACCAAATGCACTATAAGAAGGGGAACTGCTTCTCCCCCTGTAACCCTGGGGATCCTCAGCTGCCTGCTCCCGGGACTGGGCCCTGCTTCCATGTCAGAGTACAGCCAGGCCTGACCCTGGTAATGGTGCTGACCTCTGAAACTTCAGATTCTGCCCTCCCCCATTTATGAAAGACTGGAGGTATTGACACCCTCTCTTTTTTCTCTGTCTATGGTTTTGGGGAACAGTTTTCTTGTGCAGTCCTCTGTGTGTGTTTTCACTATGCCCCCCCCCCGCCCCCACTCTTTCTCTTTCTCTTTCTCATTCTCTCTTGCTATTCTCTCCCTGATCAGGGCTCCCGCCTCTCTGCAGTGCCCATGGCTTTTTTC
This sequence comes from Ursus maritimus, assembly GCF_017311325.1. Taxonomy (NCBI): domain Eukaryota; kingdom Metazoa; phylum Chordata; class Mammalia; order Carnivora; family Ursidae; genus Ursus; species Ursus maritimus. Next base: position 22,773,899 of record NW_024423453.1, on the reverse strand, counting down.
TCCCACAAAACAATTTTTGTCCCTCTGCAGTTCTACCTTCCACAGGTCATTTTTTCTGTTTGTAGACATGAAACTGTGTTCTCTAAAACTTCTAATCAATTTTTTGGGTGTTCAGAGTGATTTGATATTTACCTAGCTGTGTTCAACGGAGGAGGCTTGCTTTGGTTCCCCCTACTTCTCTGCCATCTTAATCTTCCCCCCTGATTTTCATTTTAAATTAGTAAATATTGGTGTGGTTTGTTTTACAGCAAATGTTATCTGATATGCTACTCTTTTTTCCACTAGCCTGTCCTGTCTTACACTCCTTTATGGTTTCTTCTAGAAGTACTTCCTGCATAACTCACTCACACAGGAATCTTTGTTCCAGGATATACTTCTGGGAAACATGACACAAGACAATAATAATTTGTTAACTCACCACACTTACTGAAGAGTATTTAACTTACATATCTATATTACAAAAATGGGCACATATTCCAGGTATTCTAGATTTGAAAAGGGAAGTATTCAGAACAAAGCATGGGGAGATCAGCTGGATTTTCCAGACCTAGATTCTGCTCTTGTCTGTCTTCTGTGCTTATCCATTCCCCTTTTACCAGCTCTATCTATAAGTAGATTGCAAATTAGGAGATTAGATCCTATGTAGAGACTTGCCAGTGGATTAGTAATTTTAAAGACTTATTTATTTATTTATTAATAATAATATTTTATTATGTTATGTTAGTCACCATACAGTATATCCTTAGTTTTTGATGTAATGTTCCATGATTCATTATTTGTGTATAACACCCAGTGCTCCATGCAATATGTGCCTTCCTTAATACCCATCACCGGCCTCTCCCAATCCCCCACCCCCCTCCCCTCTGAAGCCCTTAGTTTGTTTCCCACCGTCCACAGTCTCTCCTGGTTCATTCCCCCTTCTGTTTACCCCCTCTTCATTCTTCCCTTCCTTCTCCTACCGATCTCCCTGCTATTTCTTATGTTCTATAAATGTTATGTTCTATCCATGTTGCTGCAAATGTTGGGTAATCGTTCTTTCTGATGGCTGAGTAATATTCCATTGTATATATGGACCACATCTTCTTAATCCATTCGTCTGTTGAAGGGCATCTCGGCTCCTTCCACAATTTAGCTATTGTGTACAATGCTGCTATGAACATTAGGGTGCATATGGCCCTTCTCTTCACTATGTCTGTATCTTTGGGGTAAATACCCAGTAGTGCAATTGCTGGATCATAGGGTAGCTCTATTTTTAACTTTTTAAGGGACCTCCACACTGTTTTCCAGAGTGGCTGTACCAACTTGCATTCCTACCAACAGTGTAAGAGGGATGCCCTTTCTCCACATCCTCTCCAACATTTGTTCTTTCCTGCTTTGTCAATTTTTGCCATTCTAACTGGCGTAAGGTGGTATCTCAGTGTGGCTTTGATTTGAATTTCCCTGATGGCTAATGATTTTGAACATTTTTTCATGTGTCTGTTAGCCATTTGTATGTCTTCATTGGAAAAGTGTCTGTTCATATTTTCTGTCCATTTTTTTATTTGATTATTTGTTTCCCATGTATTGAGTTTGAGAAGTTCTTTGTAGATCTTGGATACCAGTCCTTTATCTGTAGTGTCATTTGCAAATATCTTCTCCCATTCCGTGGGCCTCTTAGTTTTTTGACTGTTTCTTTGGCTGTGCAGAAGCTGTATCTTGATGAAGTCCCACAAGTTCATTTTTCTTTTTGTTTCTGTTGCTTTTTTGGAGATGTGTCATGAAAAAGGTTGCTTTGGCCAATGTCGTAGAGGTTGCAGCCTATGTTCTCCTCTATGATTTTGATGGATTCCTGTCTCACATTGAGGTCTTTCATCCATTTGGAGTTTATCTTTGTGTATGATGTGAGACAGTGGTCAAGTTTCATTCTTTTGCATATAGCTGTCCAATTTTCCCAGCACCATTTATTGAAGAGACTGTCTTTTTTCCACTGGATTTTTTTTTTTCCTGCTTTGTCAAAGATTAGTTGCCCAAAGAGCCGAGGGTCCATTTCTGGGTTCTCTCTTCTGTTCCATTGGTCTGTGTGTCTGTTGTTGTGCCAGTACCATGCTGTCTTTGTGATCACAGCTTTGTAGTATAGCTTGAAATCCGGCAACGTGATGCCCCCAGCTTTGTTCTTCCTTTTCAACAATTCCTTGGCGATTCGGGACCTTTTCTGGTTCCACACAAATTTAAGGGCTGTTTGTTCCAGTTCTTTGAAAAACGTCATTGGTATTTTGATCAGGATGGCATTGAAAGTGTAAATTGCTCTGGGTAGCATAGAAGTAATTTTAAAGATTTAAAACACATTCTAATTATAGGATAGATAGGCTTTTTATTGTATTCCTAAGTACTATAGTCTACAATAGAAAAAGCAATCAAGAAAACAGGCAGTGAGATATTTGCTGTCACTTACATGACACACAACAGCCAAGTATATGTTCCTTCCATTTGTCTCTTGACAGAAGGATTATCAGAGCCCAAGGAGGAGTTAAAGGGCACCCACTGTGGAGATATGATCAGTGCAGTTGGGGAGGGGGGTTCAGTCATTTTACTGAGTTAAACACCACTGGGAAATCTCTTGGATTATGACAGGAATCCATCAACCTTTTTGGAAAAAAGCCTATTATGTCAGCATTCTTAATATAACCTCATTTTTGGGAGTGGAAGAGAAAAGTGTTGTAAAGCTTTTTAAAATGAAGGACTATATTGAAAGATAATTGATGTTTAGAATTCCATTCATCTGTATTGTTCTTAGATGTACATTTTCCCAGAAGGTAGAAAGTAATCTTTTTTTTTTCAAATTTTATGTTAAAGTTTGATTGTTTAATAAAATACAGGAAAATAACATTTGTCTTTATGCATTATTAGCTTTTGTATGATTATTATAAATTGCAACCTTCATGCAATAATAGTGGACCACTATGTAGATATACACCCTAACCTAATAGACTATTTCTGGGAAATGATATATATTTAATTTTATGGTCAATAATTAAGCTTTAGATAAAACTATAAAATGAAAAATTTGCTAAATCTTTAGCAAGATGACTAACAGTTAATAATATTAAGGGAGTAAGAGAATGTGATAAATGGGCAGATTATATTTGAATTATTAAAATTAGCAGAACATGGAAAAGGAAGGTTACCAGCACATATAAAATAGAGCATTAATTTAAGCTTTATCAACTCTTTTGTGGAACAAATACTGTGATTCACAATATTAAGTAAAAGTGAAATATGTGCTAATAAAATGTCCCTCTTTTGCATTTCAAATACATATATCATGTGAAATAATTTATACTGAAAATATTGTGTCATCTCTAAGAGGTTTTCATGTTCAAAGCTTTTGAATGACTAAAAATTCTGACTTTCCCATTTTAAATTCTATGTTATTTTTAATGAAAGAAAAGTAATGTTTTTAAAAAGTATAAACTTTTTGTCCAGTAAAGTAGTATAGAGTTATTGTAAGGATTAGTTTTCAGTTTTTAGTCATCTTGACTGTACTCCAATAATATCAGATATGTGTACATTTGTCACTACTTGCCATATTTGTTGAATTGTATTTATGAATGTATGGTTTATAAATAAAAATAAGCATTCACTTTTTAATGGAGTTCAAACTCACAATTTTATGTTTCTTATCTGGCAGAGATAGAATTTTTTTTTTTTTGATGATATCCCATTAACCTAAGTGTATAAGCACCTACAGAGAGCAGGACATATTGGACCACAACAGTATAAATTGCAGTGTAGCCCCTTGTTTGGATTCAGATTGTTACCTCTGTTTTTAACAGTACCAACCGTAAGTCTACAAATATATATATATAATTTCACAATATGGAGAATTCAGATATAAAATGAATCGACTTTCAATTAGGCTTCTACCCAGAGTATGTTCACAAATGTGTGATTATAAATTTCAGGTGTCAATTAGACTATAATACTCAGTTATTCAATTAAACACTAATCTGTATGTTGCTGTGAAGGTATCTTGTAGATATGGTTAAAACCTATAATCAGTTGACTCTAGGTAAAGGAGATTATTTTTGATAATATGGATGGAGCTCATCCAATCAGTTGAAGGTCTTAAGAAACAAAACCAAGATTTCCATGAGGAAGAAAAAATTCTGTCTCAAGACAGTGGTGCCAGTTCCTGACTAAAAGTTTCCATTTGCCAACCTGGCCTACAGATTTCTGACTAGCCAGCCCCCACAATCATGCAATCCAATTCCTTGAAATTAATCTCCCCTCTTTCTGCATGTGTGTTTATACAGATATATATGTATATATATATGTTTTTAGTATATTAATATATGTGTTTATGTATTTATAATTATATACACATATAGAGAAAGTCCCTATATTTTAATATAAATACATATATTTATATGTGTATATTCACACACGTATCTGCATGCACACACACACACACACACACACACGTATGAATTCTGGACACTCTGACTGATATAGGTAGGTTGAAGTTCTTAGCTTATTTTAGATATGAAAGTTCTGGAAATAGAAGCAAGATTTTCATAGGCAATGAAATTTACAGTCTCAAAAATTCTGGAGATGATTCTGCTTATCATTAACCCCGTTTGCTCCTAACCCTATAGAGTCAGATAATGACAATAAAATAGGTATCCATCACCCGGAGATTTTTGGAATCACTTCCTAGAATTTCTGGCTAGTCATAGGACCCATAACCATCCATGTCAATATCTAACTTGGAGTTGATGCCACTTCCAGGAAGGACCAAACTGTAGCTAGAACTAGTGTGGTTTTGAATAGAGCCCTCAGAACCTCCAGCAATTGAGTTTTGAAATCTTTCCCTAAACCTAGCAGTAAGCAAACCCATATTTATATGATTAATTTTTTTTATATCAGTTATCACATTATAGTGAGGTTGTGATGTATAAAATTAGTATGCTGAAAATCCAGAACAAATATTAAACTTGGATGTGGAGATTTGGAAGAGTGTTTGAACTAGAAAAACAATTGGGGGGATGTGTAGAATGGATATGGTGATCAGATTCGTTTTGCAAGCAATAATTGGACATGTTTACTGATTTACAGAATGACTGTGTTGAAAGAGAATTTTCTATGAATATTTCATGATTTGCATGGTTGAAGACTTCTAATCAAGAAAAATGACTGCATAGCGAAGGCCTGGGAAGCTAGAAGTTTAAAGATGTCTACCCAGAGGCATTTGCTTCCATTCCAGTAGAATAAATAAGGATAAAGACCTTCCCCCCTGCCCCTCCTCGGAGAGGCTTTTTTTGCATTGCAGAGTGATTAGATCTTTATGTGGGGACCTGGGGAAGGGGGCAGATATGTCCGCAGGACCTATATAAGCTCTTAGTCTCATAACTTTGGGGTTGTTTTACTGTAATGTAAACCAACTGCATGTGCGGGTGAAATATGATCCTCATTCATGTCACTCCGTGGGGATTTGGAACATGGGGTAGCTAACACAAGATACCACTCTGTGAAGAATAAACGCTTTCTCAGATCCGGAAACTTCATGCCTATAACCTTACTCAATCACTCAATCTCTGTCTCTCTCCTCACTTCTCTTCTCTCTCTGTTTCTCACTCCCTATATACACATATATATGAATATATATATAATCCTCTCTATAACTCTTATTAGTTAATAATAATATTTTAAAATAGAGCATTGCCAAAACATGGTTAGGATGCTCAAATGGATATTTGTTATACTGACTCTGAAAAAGTGAGAGTAGAAATTTTTTAAACAAACAATTATACACTTGTCATCTATTGAATTGAAAATCTAACTAACACTACAGATCATAAAGTTTTAAATAAGGTGTTCTTTTTTACATTAATCATTTTCATTTTAGGAAGAAAGATAAAATTATGGAAACTAATAATTGCAGTATAGTAGAGAATATGCTAAATGCCATTGATAAGTTTATATGTGTGCCATGATATAGTGATAATATGCTTTACATCTGTCTGACTTCTCTTTCCTCTTTCCTGCCTCTAGCCAGAGATTTTTTTTTCTTTTAAGGGCTCATATGATTAGATTGTGCATGCTGAGATAATTCAGGATAATCTCAATGTTTTAAGGTTGGTGACCTTAATTACATCTGCAAAGTCCTCTTTATCATGTAACATAACATATTCATATGTTCCGAGAATTAGGGCGTGGGCATCACTGGGGACCATTCTGCCTATCACAGTCCACATACTGTATGTAAGCTTTTTAGTATCTTGGAGTCTTAACTCCCTCATTTGTAAAATGGGCATACCAACATCTCACTCAAAGGGATGTTTTGAAAGTTAATCAGATGATTCTAAAGCACAGACTACCTCTCCTCCAAAGAGTTCCTTTGAATTCTTTCTAGTTCAAATACTACTTTCTTCTTCCTGGGAGTGACCCAGGTTTTAATCTGACTTGCATATATATTTTAGAAAGTGGTGATGATAAAAGCGTTTCTCTTAGAACTGAAATAAAATGGTCCTTTCACATTGCTCACTGTTTTCAGTCAGTAGAGAGCCTAAAGAAATGTGTCGTTAACATGTGTGGCAGAGCAAAATACCAGGTGACTGAGTCAAGCAAGCCTTTGGCAAGTAATGATTCAAAGTCAATCCAATATTGAATTCTATGACAGATGACTAAACTACTGATATTTTGTTTTGCTGATTAAAGTGGAATTCAAATGTTTTAGAGACAAACCTGTAGGACAGTTCTGTTAATAAAGTCATTGATAAAAGGGACATTTGTTTATCTGTTGCAGCACTGCCCTAAATCCCGATTGATCCTCAGAACGTATTTGATAAAGATCAAACACCAGAGTTCCTTTGCGCTGTCAGGAAACACACTTTAGCAATATGTCATTGCAAAGTCTTACATATGAAAAACAAATATAGAGATTGAAAAAGTTCCTAATACAACAAGAAATGAGATCAACTTTATCAGAACAAGAAAAGAGAAAACCATAACAAAAACTTTTACCTTGAAAATGTATATACTTTTAGATTTTGCAAAATACTTCAGCAATTATCTGTGAAGGTAAATATAAATTATTATTCCAAATTTATACATTCTCTAGAAGTTTACATGATTTAACTGTATATACATAGTTAGAAAATCATAGAAACATCTACATTTGGGATATTTCCTTATAAAAAAAATCAGTTTTACTTACATAACCAGTATTAAGTATAGATGGAGAAAATAGTTTCATTATGTAACAGTTGAAACATTTTTGAGATTTTTATTCTTTTCACACTATTTTATGATGTTTAAAAGAAAGCAAAAAAGGTTGAGCAGAAGTAGAAACACTGGTAAATTTGCAATATGTTAAATCAGCCTATACTTAACTACAGAACTATACTTCTTAACTATAGAAACTAGATAACATAATTTGAAATGACAAAACTAAAAACTCTAACTGGATAAATAATGGGTCAGCCTGCTCCTTTCCCTTACTACTGAGACAGGAAGTTTTTCTTAAAATATAATTTTGAAAGCCGACTAAAAAACTGACTATAGAAATTTCCTTCTTCTGTAGAAGCATGAGTGCTGAAAGTACAAGGATGCGGAGAAGTAAATACATTATCTAATGGCAAATGACAAGTGTCAAGAGGAAATAGAGTGATAGAGTCAAACTCTTCAGTTGATCTACTTCTTCAAATTTTGTTGAAAACTGTGATTTTCCTTTTGATGCAATTACACAGAACATGAAAAATTAATGTTCATAATGTTATTTAACAAGGTTTGTTAAAATGCAAGGTAGAATATATTTCTTATATTTGCAATCAGGACCAAAGGGCCGTTTACTTCAGTTTTATATATAATAATATCACTATTGGAGATAAATTATTTAAATTAAAGTAAATTGATTCTAAACTCAGTGCTGTCTTGCACACAGTCCGTAGTATTTATAGGCAAAAATCTCTACTGAGGTCTAAAGGAATATAACAAAAAATACCTATTAAGTATAGTAAACTAGATTCTCCAGGCAGTGTTCAAATGGGACAACTAGGCAGTGATAGTGATGTAAAGTAATGCTCTTCTCTTGTTAAATTAATGGAGAATTACAGAACTGTAGCAACATACTGGCTGGAAATGAAGGGCTGCTGTGCAGATTTAAAAATGCACGCTTTCAGTATGAAATCTCTTTATTACACGGAGAATATAAAATGTTTTTATTAAAAACTGTGAAACTAATATAGCAGAAGGAATACTGGTAACAATAGATAATAATAATAATTTATCATTTAAAACTATGTACAATTCTGTTTGTGGTGATATCAGCTAATTAAGTGACAAATGGGGCTCAACAATCAGACGCTCCAAAAAGTTTAGAGAAAATATGACTGTTTTATAGGAGTTAGACATCAAAGAAGACAAGACATATGCAATCTCTGTTATTAAATATATATATTTTTATATACATATATATGTGTGTGTTACTACCAGTGTAACAAGAATTGAGAGAAAACCAATTAATGATCAGCATTTGCCTTAGACTGAAACAAAACATTTTTCTCCAAAGTTTTATTTTATTTTATTACAACCTGGATGTGTTTTCATTTTTTTAATTTAAAAATTTTTTTAAGATTTCATTTATTTAATTGAGAGAGAGAGAGCAGCAGAGGGAGAAGCTGACTCCCCGCTGAGCAGGGAGCCCAATGCGGGGATCAACCTTAGGACCCTGTGGCAAATTTCCCAATCAATCCCCCCTATAGACATTCTGAACTTGATGAATCGCTTGTATTCAAATTCCTGCCATTTTTTTTCCTTAAAAAATGGTGAAAATCAGTTAATCAACAAATAATTACTGGGGATCTACATGCACATGGCAGATACTTGTGCTTTGGGGGGTATAAATTAAAATAAAAGCTATTGGCAGTGGTAAACAACCAGAAAAAAAACAAAAACAAAACAAAACCAAAAAAACAGACCTGCAATTAAGTAGAGGAAATAATGTATAAAAACAAGGAGAACACTAAATCCTAGGTTAACCTACAAGCATAAGAAATGCCATTAAACAGGCAAAAAAGATATTAAATTATGTGGTTTTTAGACCATGCACATGGCTTAAAATGGCATCAAGAACAAAAAAGGCATTGAGGAAGAAAAAGGGAAACAGAGCATGAGAACAGGCTTTCTGGGTGAGGAAAACAGTACAAGTCAAGGGATAGAATTATTTTTTAAGATTTATTTATTTGCAAGAGAGAGAGAGCATGAGCAGGGGGAGGGGCAGAGAGAGGAGGAGACAGAATCCTCAAGCAGACTCTCCTCTGAGTGTGGAGCCCAACTCAAGGCTCAATCCCAAGACCCTGAAATTATGACTGGAGCTGAAATCAACTGAGCCTTACCAACTTTACTGACTGAGCCACCCAGGCACCCTTGAAGGGATAGAATTTTTAATTTCAGAGTTATATTGGTACATACTAGAGGACAGAGCATAATTTCAAATTATACACATTTTAATGTATTTTTTAATATAATGGATATATTTTTGAATATAATGATAATTTAGGTTCTTTAAATGTTTTTTAATATAATGATAGTAGTGGATGCAGTGAAATTAAGTATCCAAAGATATTTTCTATTGAGCTGAGAATGAATTGAAGCCATGTGTGTAGAATCTAAACGGGAATGATGATGTATTTTTGGTAAATGTGTTTCATCTACTGTAGTTGATTCTACTAAGTAAAATGTCCATGTCAAAAGAACCACCATCTTACTCACCTAGCCTGAAAATAAGAGGCAATATTCTTCCGAAAATTAGAGTAAATGAACTCTAATCTACTAGTCCCCTGAGAAAAATAACGCATATAGTTTTTAACATTCTAGAGCTCCAAAAGATTTTTTCTTTCTAATTTCTTGTAAAACATGAGCAGATATAAAAATATTTTACAGAATCTGGTCTTACACTGTCACCTATCTTTGCCTCTTAAGTAATGTTTACTCATAAATCATTTGATGAGAATGAATATACTTGGAAGTATGTCTCATTTTGAAATGCATGTAGCAAATGAGAAAAACTTCCTGAACAGAATGATTCTCCCCCAAATAATATGCATGTAAATGTTTAATACATAAGCAAAACATGTTAAAATTCTCAAAGAAAATACAAAAGAAGCTGTTTTTGAAAATATGTCCTGAGATCATCACATGAAAAATTGAGAAATTTGGATATCAATGGCTTTTAAGAGATTCTTACCTATGGGGCGCCTAGGTGGTGCAGTGGTGAAGCGTCTGCCTTTGGCTCAGGGCGTGATCTAGCCTTCTGGGATCGAGCCCCACATCAGGCTTCTCCACTGGGAGCCTGCTTCTTCCTCTCCCACTCCCCCTGCTCGTGTTTCCTCTTTCACTGGCTGTCTCTCTCTGTCAAATAAATAAATAAAATCTTTAAAAAAAAAGATTCTTACCTAATTTAGCAGTTCAGTAATATTTGTCCTGCTTTATTAAAGTATAATTGACAAATTAAATTATAGTGTGTTTAAGGTGTACAATGTGATGATTTGATATAAATATAAATTATGGATTTATGGGAATGGATTTCCACCATTGAGTTAATTAATATAACCATCACCTTTATTTATTTATTTATTTATTTATTTATTTATTTATTTATTTATGTACTTATTTAGTGAAAACACAAATTCTAATCTCTTAGCAAATTCAAATTATACAATACGGTATTATCCACTATAGTCAAGTAACCATGTTATATATTAGATCCTAAGACTTTATTAATCTTATAACTGAAAGTTTGTAACCTTTTACCAACCTCTTTCTCCTTATTTCCGCTTCCTCTTAGCCCCTCATAACCACCTTCTATTTAACTTTTAAAAATTTTAATTCCACATGTTAAGTGATACCCTGCAGTATCAGTCCTACGCTGACGGGCTTTTTTCACTTAGCATCATGCCCTCCAGCTTCATTCATGTTTTTGCAAATTGCAAGATTTCCTTTTTCTTTTTTTAAGGCTGAATGATAATTTATTTTATATTTTACGTATTTGCTTTATATTTTTCTTTTCACAATTTCTTTATTCATCTTCAATGGGCAATTAAGTTGTTTCCATTTCACACCTTGACTATTGTGACTAATGCTGCAGTGAATATGGGAATATATGTATCTCTTTGGTATCTTGTTTTTCTTTCTTTGGGTTATATACCCAGAAGTGGGATTGCTGAATCATATGGTAATTCAAATTTTTAACTTTTGAGAACCCACCAACATTGTTTCCCATAGTAGCCATACCAGCTTACATTCCCACCAACAGTGTACAAGGGTCCCTTTTCCTCCGTATCTTCACAAGGAATTGTTATCTTTTGTCATTTTGATAAAGCCATCCTAACAGGTGTGAGATGATACCTCATTGTGGTTTTGCTTTGTATTTTTCTGATGATGAGTGATATTGCGGACCTTTAAATATACCTGTTGGCCATTTGGATGTTGTCTTTAGAAAAATGTCTATTCAGGTCTTTTGCCTGGTTTTGATTGGGTTATTTATTTATTTATTTTTGCTATTGAGTTGTATTAGTTCCTTCTATATTTTGAATATTAACCCTTTATAGAATATGTGGTTTGCAAATATTTTCTCCCATTTTGTATATTGTATTTTCATTTTGTTGATGGTTTCCTTTGCTGAGAAGCAGCTTTTAAGTTTAGTATAGTTCTACTTACTTATTTTTGCTTTTGTTGACTTTACTTTTGGTGTCAAATCTAAAAAGTCATTTGGTGTCAATCTAAAAAGCCAAAATCCCTGCTGTGTTTTCTCCTAAGGGTGTTATGGTTTGGGGTCTTTAATCCATTATGAGTTGATTTTTGTGTATGGTATACTATAGGGGTCTAATTTCATTCTTTTATAAGAGGATATCCAGTTTTCCCAGCAACAGTTATTGAAGAGATGATCCATTCCCCATTGTATATTCTTGGCTCCTTTGTCAAAAATTAATTGTCCATATATGCATGGGCTTATTTCTAGGCTCTCTATTCTGTTCCATTGATTTATGTGCATGTCTTTATGCCAATGTCATACTGCTTTGAATATTACAGCTTTGTGATACAGTTTGAAATCAGGATGCCTCTATGTTTGCTTACTCAAGGTTTCTTTGTCTATTTGAGGTCTTTTTGGTTCCATACAAATTTCAGGATTTTTTTTTCTATTTCTATGAGAAGTGCTATTGGAATTTTGATAGGGATTGCATTGATTGTGGATCATTTGGGTACTAATATTAATTCTTCCAATTCATGTATACAAAGTATCTTTCCATTTATTTGTGTCTTCAGTTTCTTCATCAATGTTTTATAGTTTTCAGTGAACAGATTTTTCATCTTCTTGGTTAAATTTATTATGTATTTTATTCTTTTTGATTCTATTTTCAATAAAATAATTTTCTTAATTTTTTTCTGGTAGTTCATTGTTAGTATATATAAATGCAACTGATTTTTTAAAAAGATTTATTTTTTTTAATAATTTTTTATTATGTTATGTTAGTATTTATTTTAGAGAGAGAAAAAGAGAGAGAACATGCACGCATGTGCAGGAGAGGAGGGGCAGAAAGAGAGGGAGTGAGAATCTTGAGTAGTTTCCCTACTGAGCACGGAGACCCACAACTGCCTCAGTCTCACCACTCTGAGATCATGACCTGAACTGAAATCAAGAGTCAGACGCTTAACAGACTGAGCCACGTAGGCACGCCTGCAACTGATTTTTTATATTGAATTTGAACCCTGCAACTGTGCTGAATTTATTTATTAGTTCACAGAGGTTTTTGTTGTTGTTGTTTTGTTTTGTTGTTGTTGTTGTTGTTTTGGTAGAGTCTTCAGGGTTTTCTATATTTAAGGTTATTCTAAACAGAGACAATTTTACCTCTTTCTTTCCGATTTGAATGTCTTTTATTTCCCTTTCTGTGTGGAACTAAACTGACAAGAGTGGGCATCCTTGTCTTATTCCTGACCTCAGCAGAAAAGCTTTTTCATGGTTAAGTATGATATTAGCTGTGGACTTATCATATATGGCCTTTATTATGTTTAGGTACATTCATTCTATATTCATTTTATGAAGAGTTTTTATAATGTATGAATGTTGAATTTTGTCCAATGCTTTTCTGCACCTATGGAGATGGTCATATTATTTTTATTCTTCGGATTGTTAATATAGTGCATTACAAAACCTGTGAGAGTCCCAAAGGGAAGGATCACAGTCAGCACCTAGATGCACACTGATGGGAAGCTGGACCCTCAGGCAGCAGCTGTGAAAGTGCGCAGTCAAACCCCTTCCAAGGAGAAACTGGGAGATGGGCATTTTTACTTGCTCCCTCTGCACTGAACTTGGGCGTATAGTTGTGGGGGGTGTTTCCATTCCCATTTACAAACTGTTTTTTGGTTTGCCATAGTCTTGTCGATCATGAATTCAAGCCTCATTGGCCACACGAACTTATTTTAGGGGCTTGTCCTTTGGGTGGCAGGTATAAAATTTGGGGCACTAGATGTGTGAACAAGCTCCTTCCAGGGAAATACTAGCAACTTGGTTTTATTGTGAGTGGGCTGGAAGGAAAGGGTGGAGGAAAGGCCTGCCTGCTTTTTAAGCTCTGAGGAGAGTTACATCAGCACTTACACGCATGCTAATTAAAAGCTGAACCCTCAGGCAGCAGTTAGTAAAGGAGATAGTCAAACTCCTTCCAAGGAAAGCCTGGGAAATGGGTGTTCTTGAGTCTTCACACTGTGCTGAACCCTGGGAGGATAGCTGCGGTGAGTGCTTTCTTGGCCATTTACAAATTCTTCTTTGTTTCTTATAGTCCTGTGGGACTTGTGAACACAAGCCCTGGTAGCTATCAGAGCTAGGTGATTTGACAGTCCACTGTTCAGGTAGCAGCTTTAAAAATAGGGGTATTAGATGAGGTCCCAGGCCTTTGCTCTGCATGAGAAGCTGTGAGTTGGGGGTTCCCTCCTGATTGTTTGGAGCAGTGCTGGGGTGGAGTTTATGGTGAGAGATCATTATAATCTTTCCTATCTGTCTTGATGTGGGTATTTGCTCAGTTATCTGATGTGTAGGAGTCAGTAGTTTCTGGATTTCTCTCAGAGGGAATTGCTCCGTGTGTTGCTGTGTATATGGTGTGTCTGTAGAGGAGGGGAATTCAGGAGCTTCCTATGTTTCCATCTTAGTATGAAGCCTGAAATTTCAAAACCAAGATGTGGGTGCTAGTTGCGCTCATGACTACTGGGATGTCATTGCTCCTAGGCTCTTTCACCAGACAAAGCTTTATTCATGTATTAAGCTGTCAACGATAATCAACTAAAGGCTGCTGAGTGTTGTGAGAAGGACACTCTCCTAATTGCAGGTGGAAGCCGGCAATTCAATAGTATTTTTGAAAGATGGTCATCCAACCTTTTCCTGAACATTCACAAAAATGAGCAGTTCATTGCTTTGCAAAATGAATTTCTAAATCTACCCTGAGTCTTAAAATTGAGCACCTATCTTTATAGTGTTTCTTTTTTGTTTTTAATCTATAGGGAAATATAGAACAAATCACCACTCTTTTTCAACAATCTTCTTATCTGAAGATTAACATTTCAATAGAGTTTCTCCTGCCATTTCTCAGTATGTCATCCGTTATACCACCTTAGATATTTGACTTTAGGCACAGACTAATTTGTTAGAGTTCCCTTTTGAGCATAGAAAATGATGTAGGTGAAAATGATTTAGGTGATTCAAATCAAAGTTAAAGGATTTTATTCAGCTGATGTACACCAGTGAGTACTTAAAAACCAGGTGACCCCCCCCAATGAAGTAGACTCAGGGTTTTCATGGAATAGGTGATGTTGAGCACGTGACTAAGGAACAGGCATGAGGTGAGGCACTGTGTAGTAGTGTCTTCATGAAGCTCCTTGGGGCCCATACAGATCGGGTGACCTGTGTTGGTTGGTATAGAATCAGTGGCCGTGGACCTTAAAGAGAGTGAGTCTGAAAGAAGTGAATGTACTGTCCCAACAACCACCAGCTCAGTATTTTCTTAGAACTATTTTCACAAGAGTTGTGGTTTTTCCAGCTAGTCAAATTCATGGGACAGGGAAGGTAGGTAATAATAAAGAAAGAAAATGGGGCAAAGGTAGGAGGCAAAGGGGAAAACAGAAACCCTCTATCATGTCTGTGTTAGTATTTTCCATAAAAAATACTGGATTTGACAAAGAATGGATGCCATCTACCTTTTTTTTAGTCTTTTATTAATGGCTAGATTGCATTTTTTCACATTATTTAAATGTGAGCTTATACTAAGTTTATGATCATCAGATATGCCTAATTATTAATTTTATATGTCTTCCTTTATACTAAGTCTGCCAGACCTGTTTATTGCTATACCTTTAGTCTCCATTTTATGTTTCATTGAATTAAATAAAATTTCATTACCTGAAAGACTGTCACCCAATCCTAATATCTTGGTTGGACTACCACTAACAGCCTGTTGTTCTACCCTTCAATAATATTTTGACTACAAGATGAGCCTTTGACATCATATCTGCACGTTGATCAGTCTTTCTGCAACTTATCCTATGTTAGCAAGCAATTTATTTTTAATGCAAATTAATAATATTTCATTTTTAGTTTTTAAATTCTCAGAATTTCTGCCTATTAAGCCAGTCAGAGGGTTTTGGTCATGATTCTTAAATGAATGTGTGAGCAGTCAGGTGTCTATGTATTCTAGTGTACCTGGTTTATGTCTGTTGGCTTAGACTGATTATGAAGAGTGCCTCCTTTTATTCTCATAAACCGTCCCAGTTTGAGTAATAACTTGTATGTTCACACATAAATAACTTAGAATAGGCAATGGCATTATCAATTCAAATGCAGTAGGACAGAGTCAAAAGATAGAGGGCACAATATAAAAATCATTATGATAAGTGTCAGATCTATATCTGGCCACTAAATCAGAAGAGACTATTATACACCCTCTCAAGTTGGTCCATGATTCATAATATTAATTGCCATAGCTAATTCGATTATGCAACAAGCATCCCACATCATTAAAATTATTCAGATGGCTGTACTAAAATGTTGCATAGATCTGACCTGAGCCTTATTCTAATCAATTTGTTATGTGATGTAAGAGCTGTGTTATTTTCCATAGGTTTCTTTTAAGAACCTAAACAAAAGTCAGAATTATAAAGAATATGTGGGCAGATAAAGAAAGTAGCTACAGCATAGAAATCTTGCTATCTGGAACATACACAGAGACCAAAATTTAATAAGAAATTACCCTCAATATAAACCTATAGCAAACATATAAACATCATGTCCACTTCTCTTGGACTTACTGTCTTCAAGGTTCATGGACACTTATTCTATATTAACCATCACAGGCAACACAGTCTCTATGGTGAGGAACTTCATGCAGACACTATTATACAATGCCTAGCCTCATGCTTGTTCCCTGTACCTTTCGCTTTCCATCCCAGAATTTATCTAAGGCATCCAGGCATGAGAGATCTTGGGACCTGCTTTATACTCATGTATGAACTCTGATAAAACTAATGCCAGGCATGATAAGGCTCCAAAAGAGTGTTTCTAACATGGGAAAGATGGATAGAATGTTAACAGGGCTTTACAGGAGGGGACTTGAGGAAGATTTAAGAATAGAGGAAATGTGTTTATGGGTTTACAGCCAATCTGGGGGCAATCTCCATTTTATCAAGGTGGAGAAGAATAGTTAGGGATTAAAGTCATATTTAAAAGGAGGTGGGGAAGGGCACCTGGGTGGCTCAGTCAGTTGAGTGTCTGACTTGGTTTGGGTTCAGGTCATGATCTTGGGGTCCTGGGATCAAGCCCTGAGTTGGGCCTCATGTTCCGCGGGGAATCTGCTTGAGGATTTCTCTCCCTCTGCCCCTCCCCCTTCTCTTTCTCTAGAATAAATAAATAAATCTTTTCTTTTTTTAACTATGGAGAATAAGGACATATGAAGGCCACAAAGGGAAATTCTCAGTTCTTTGGTGTCTAGTCCTTCAATAACTCTCATAATATGCTATTCTAAAAATAAAAAGTAAAACATGAATAGCTCCAATTTAGAAAGAAGAGGCAGAGAGATCTGTGGACAGGTGTAAGAGTAGGAAATCCTGGATCCAGGGATACTGAATAGTGTGTGCTGAAGGTCAAAGAAAGAGAATGAGGTTGGTGATGTGACTAGAGAAAGACTGGTGGCAGGTACACATAGCAAGGGAATGATTAAAAATGGGGGTGGTAGAAAAATCTCATCCTCCTGTAAAATAGTAGGAAAACTCCACTTGCTCACTAATGTTTGTGAATATGATAATGTTTGAACAAGAAATGAAATATGAGAATCAAATCCTTCAAGTTTGGTGAGAATAGAAGGCAGTTATGGAAGTTCAAGGATTTACAAAAAAGAAGATGGACAACTAGAAACAGGAGAATTCCACACTCTTCATTCTTTGTCCTTAATGAACTGGGAAGGTTGCCAATGCTTGAGGGGACTCATGAGAAACAAGATTGGTGGACTCCATTCTTTCACACATAAATCTGTATTAATTTTCTTTTGTTGCTATGAGAAATTAAGTTTAGCAGCCTAAAACAACATGCATTTATTATCTCACAGTCTATAGGTCAGAAGTCCACTAGGTTTGTCTAGGTACTCTGCTTATGGTCCCACATAGCTAAAATTAAGATACTGACCAGCTTGGGCTCTTATCTGGAAGCTCTATGGGAGCTTATCTGGAAGCTCTATGGGAGCTCCACTTCCAGACTTATCCAGGTTGTTGATGAAATTCAGTTCCATATGCTTGTAGGATCCAGATGCTTATTTCCTTGCTGGACGTTGCCATGAGCTATTCTCAGCCTCTGGATTCCACCTTCAGTTCTTGATTTATGGCCACTTTTCTCCATCTTCAAAGCTGATAATGGTCCATCAGGTCCTTCTCACACTTGTGTTCTCTCTGACCTTCCCTTCTGTTTCATCCTCCTGCTTATCTTTTCTGTTGCATCTCTTCTGACTTCAATGGCAGAAATTTCTCTGCTTTTAAAGGCTTAATTGTTTAAACTAGACCCATTCATAAAATGTAATTTTTCGTCTGTAACATCAATTGCATATGAAACTCCCTCTTGTCATTTATTAAAACGTATTCACAGGATCCAGGGTTTAGGCTGTCAACATTTTTGGAGGAGCTATTATTTGCTTTATTACAATCTGCATACTTAATGTACTTTATAATGCTTTTTCTATGCTAAGTTTCATAAACATAATTTGAATGTTCTTAAAATGTAACATTCTGGATAATGGGCAGAATTTACTTTTGCAAAAACCCTAGAATCAGAAGGCTAATGCCAAATAAAGTGTAATATCCATAAAATATGGCCTTTATATTAGAAATTGAGCCAATTCATGTAAAATAAATGGTCTATGCATGTGTTTGAACCCCTGTGATACTCAGAATTTTTTTCTCAATGATTTTGAGTTGCCTTCCTCTCACTTCCCATGCTAGTTCTTTGTAATGTTTACCACTCTCCTAAGTCTTTCACAGTTTCTATTATTCCAGATCATTAGTAGAATGGGTCCTCTAATTCATGAAGAGAAGAAGGGCATGTGTTTCCCACAAAAACTTTAAACAATATGCACAGATTCGATTTTTCCTCAGTACTATATCTTTACAAATCTTCAGACCTACTGAAGACCAAATGGCCCAATAAGAAGCAGAACACAGGAGCAAGTTACTGTAGCATAGCGAGAACTGCCTTATGTTAGACCAGCACTGCCCAGCAAAACTTCTGCCATGTTGGGAATGTCCTATCTGTATTGCCAAATGGCCCACTAACCAATCATAGATACTGAGCACTTGAAATACAGCTAGTGACACTGAGAAACTAAATCTTTAATAATTTAATTTAAATCTATTTGAATGTAATTAGCCACATGTGGCTTATGGCTAGATCCTACTGTATTGAAGAGTACTGTGTTAGAAGATAGAAGTTTCTGTCCTGGCTTCAGTCTTCCTCCTGCCTACTCAGCCCTGAATTCCTCTGGCCCGGAAGTTATTTCACTTGCTCACATTGCATTGACTACCAAACTTAAGCATACTGCCATGCAGAGGTTTTAGGAAACTGTGCCAACTCATATCAGTTATTTTCTAGCTACATCTTTTACTCTGTTTCTTGGTCTGTTAGTAAACTAACTAGAAAGCAACCATAAACAGAGTTGGAGTCATCAATCTGTTCAGTTTAAGAATCAAAGTCATTTTGTTTGGCCTACTGTCTCCTAAGCAAACAATTAAAATATGGATTAATTTCTGCTTGGGAATCTGTCTTTAATCCAGTTTATCTGAATGTATTTAAATTTTTACCTTTTCTAAAATTTCCTAGATACGGATTTTTTTCTGCTGTGTTTATTGGTTAAATCTGAGTTACAAGTCTCAGAAAAACAACGTTGGTAATGGAAATGTCAGTGAAGTTTTAGCTTTAGCCATCTAGCTATAAAGTTGGTGTGTATTACATTACACTCCTCTTCAAAAGATTCTTTATTCTGTGTGGAATAATTCTACCTCTCTAACAGTTGTATGCATGATGCATCTCAGTGCATTACCTACCTCTAAGAATGAATCATAGTAATGCAACCCTTCACTTCTTCCCAGCACAGAGATACTACTTTTGGTTATGATGCCATTTTATATGGGATTTGACAAACTTCAAATAATTTAATGAAGCAATATTCCCACTCTGGGAGTGTAGGACTCATGAGGAAAAAAAAAAATCAGTCTTGCATTAGTGTTATATACAATGTATATGAGCAAGCATTACTAATATAAGTCATCTTAAATATGTATGACTTTATTTTGGTACTGTTATTCATATTCCCAAACTTATTCTCCAGTCTGCATTTCTCCTCTCCTTTGAACAAAATTAAAATAACTGATCTGCCCGCTGAGAAAATAAGGAGTTGTGCTACAAATGTAGCCAACTCTGCCTTAGTGCATGGCTTCAAATTTTCTGAGGGTACTGTTTTTCCTGATATGATGAAATGAAGCTTTTGTACTTCATCCAATCTTTTGTTAACTTCCTGATTTCTCTCTCAATTACTCTACACCTAGTGTGTTAATGGTCATGATGGGCATTATAGAAGATCATCCTTGAGAATTTACAGTGATAATACAAACCATACAAGGTGCACAGCTACTACAGGAAGAGAATAAATTTTTTTTTAACCTAACCTGCCTAGCTAAAAGTCATCCTATTGAATTGCCTTTAATATAATTGGTTTAAAGAAAGAGAAGGCAAAAGGAGTACCGGGAGACGTATTGTTAAAGAAGAGCAATAAAGGGAAATACATGACAATAGAAATATTCCTTTCATTATCTTTTCTTTCACAATTTCTTTGTTGCTTCCTTGTTGAAAGAAAGAAAGAAAGAAAGAAAGAAAGAAAGAAAGAAAGAAAGAGAAAATGCCTATAGAAAATCCAAATGAAAGTCATACATTTCTAGTTTCAAGATAATGGCACCAAATGTTTAGCTTTTTGAACTTTATATCCAGAGAATTTCTGAAATTAAGGGCCTGGTAACATTATTTGAAATCCAAAAAATAAGAAGTAGTCTAAATTCAAAGATAGAATAAATGCCCTAATATTACCAAAGGAATTTTCATTTCATCAGACAAGTCATCAAACTCTCTCAACCATGACTGTGAAACTCCTTAGCAACTGCACTACAAATGGCACTACACAGATTTCATAAGTTCTCTATTTACGTACAACAGAGATTAACTAGAATTAGTTAAATTTTCTTTCCCTGTATTTTTATACTTTTGTATTGATGAATTGATAATGAATAATAATCAGACTTTTAATCTGATATTATCCACTCTGAGTTACAGTAACAGAAAATTTAAATAATTTTATTTTAAATCATAAATTAATTTGAATCAAGAAACTGGGACCACAACCCTGATTTAGCTGCTAAGTAACAGACCATGTTGAAAATTGCTTCTTGATTCTGGATGTCAAACTAACTCTCTTAAATGTCATTTCAGAGAGGTACTTTGTTCACACCCTATCTAAGGTAGCAACTATTGTTTTTGTTCATTTTCTAAATAACCCTCATTATATACTCATAATAATCTTGTTAATGGCTGTTGGACGGCTTCTGTTGGGTCTCCTCCTCTGTATTTTGGTTCAATTAATGCAAGGACCTGTCTTGTTAACCTTTGAATTTTCAGTTCTTAGACCAACCCTTGACACAGGGTAGGTCCTAAATAAAAATGTATGGAAGGTATTAATTATTACATACATATTTACTTATTTGAGAGAGAGAGTACACAAGTAGGGGTTAGGATTTGGGGAAAAGGGAGAAGCAGGCTCCCTGCTGAGCAAGAAGCCCGATGTGGGGCCAGATCCCAGGACCCCAACATCATGACCTGAGCCAAAGGCAGCCACTTAACTGACTGAGCCACCCAGAAGCCCCTTTATCATTACTTATAAATAATTTATCATAGATATATCAATAAGGCTATTGGACATTATGTCTAAGTTCTCTTTCAGTCAAAACTGATTATAAAGCAGTTACTACAAACTCTTAAGGATTAATTTAAATAGCAATTAGTAAGTCAATTTTTGTGCATTTTTTTCTTAAAAACATCATATATATTTTTTTTAAACACTGACTCTTAATTTTTTTGTGTGTGCATTTTTTTCTTAAAAACATCATATATATATTTTTTTAAGCACTGACTCTTTGGTATGAAAGAATTAATTTAATCAAACTGGTCTCATAATGATTGTCTCCCAGAAGCTTATGAAACTATTAACAAAATAACATCAACTGTCTATTGATTATTCTAATTATATGGAAAATAGACTTAGGGAAATCAGTGACTCCATAAAGTGTAATAACATTCACATCATAGGAGTCCCAGAAGAAGAAGAAAGAGAAAAGGGGACAGAAAGTTTATTTGAAGAAATTATAGCTGAAAACTTCCCTAACTGTGGGAAGGAAACATACTTCCAAATCCAGGAGTCACAGAGAACGCCCATCAAAATCAACAAAAACAGAAAAATACCAAGATAGTTAAATTTGCAAAATATGGAAATAAAGAAAAAATCCTAAAAGCAGCAAAACAAAAGAACTCTCTAATTTACAAGGGAGGACAAAAAGATTAGCAGCAGATCTCTCCACAGAAACTTGGCAGACCAGAAGAAAGTGGCATGATGTATTCAATTGCTGAATGGGAAAAATCTGCAGCTAAGAATACTTTATCCAGCAAGGCTATCATTCAGAATATAAGGGGAAATAAAGAGTTTCCCAGGCAAACAAAAGCTAAGGGTGTTTGTGACCACTAAAGCAGCCCTGCAAGAAATATTAAAGGGGACTCTTTGAGTGGAAAAGAAAGACCAAAAGCCACACAGATTACAAATGAACAGAGAAAATCTCCAGAAACAATGACAAAACAAGTAATAAAATGTCACTAAAGTAAATTCTTATCTATTAATACTCTGAATGTAAATGGAATAAATGTTCCAATCAAAAGACAAAGTGTAGCAGAATGGATAATAAAACAAAACAAAACAAAACAGGACCCATCTATATCCTGCCTACAAGAGACTCATTTTAGACCTAAAAACACCTGCAGATTAGAAAGTGAGGGGCTGGAGAACCACTTATCTCGCTAATGGACACCAAAAGAAAGCTGGAGTAGCCATACTTATATCAGACAAACTAGATTTTAAATGAAGACTGTAACAAGAGATAAAGAAGGGCACTGTATCATAATAAGGGGGTCTGCCCAACAAGAAGATCTAACAACTGTAAATATTTATGCCCCCACCCTGGGAGCACACAAATATATAAAACAATAACAAACGTAGAGAAACTCATTTATAACAATACAATATAGTAAGGGACTTTAACACCCCACTTACAGCAATTGACAGATCATCTAAGCAGAAAAGCATCAAGGAAATAATGGTTTTGAATGACACACTAGGCCAGATGGACCTAACAGATATGTTCAGAACATCTCATCCTAAAGCAGCAGCATACACATTCTTCTCAAGTGCATAGAAGTCATTCTCCAGAACAGATCACATACTGGGTCACAAAACAGGCCTCAACAAACACAAAAAGATTGAAATCATACCATGCATATTTTCCAAACACAATGCTATGAAGCTTGAAGTGAATCACAAAGAAAAAATTTGGAAACACCACAAATACATGGAGGTTAAAGAACATCTTACTAAACAATGAATGAGTTAACCAAGAAAATAAAGAAGAAACAAACAAACAAAAAACTATGGAAACAAATGACAATGAAAACAAGACAGTCCAAAACCTTTGGGATGCAGCAAATGCACTCCTAAGGGAACTATGCAGCAATACAGGTGTACCTCAAGAAGCCAGAAAAATCTCAAATATAAAACTTAATCCTACATCTAAAGGAATAAGAAAAACAAACAAACAAACAAACAAACAACAAATGAAGCCTAAAGCCAACAGAAGAAGTAAGATAATAAAGATTAGAGTGGAAATACATAATATAGAAACACATAAATTAACCCCCCAAAAAACAAACAAACAAAACAAAAACAGTAGAACAGATGAATGAAACCAAGAACTGGTTCCTTGAAAAAAATCAATAAAATTTATGAACTCTTAGCCAGACTTATCAAAAAGAAAAGAGAAAGAATAAAATCACTAATGAGAGAGGAGAAATCACAACCAACACCACAGAAATACAGACAATTAAAAGAGAATATTATGAAAAATTATATGCCAACAAATTGGGCAATCTGGAAGAAATGGATAAGTTCCTAGAAACAAACAACCAAAAATGAAACAGGAAGAACTAGAAAACTTGAACAGACTGATAACCAGTAAAGAAAGTGAAACTGTAATTAAAAATCTCCCAAAAGACAAAAGTCCATGGCCAGATGGCTTGCCAGGGGAAGTCTACCAAACATTTAAAGATTGGTTAATACCTATTCTTCTCAAACTGTTCCAAAAAATAGAAATGGAAAGAAAGCTTCCAAACTCATTCTATCAGGCCAGCATTACCCTGATTCCAAAACCAGAAAAAGACTCCAATAAAAAAGAGAACTAGAGGCCAATATCCCTGATGAACCTGGATGCAAAAAATTCTCAACAAAATACTAGCAAATCAAATCCAAAGTACATTAAAAGAATCATTCACCACAATCAAGTGGGATTTATTCCTGGGCTGCAAGGTGGTTCAATATGCACAAACCAGTCAATGCAATATACCACATTAATAAAGGAAGGATATAAAAGTAAAAGAAAGGATAAAAACCATATGATCATTTCAATGGATTCAGAAAAAGCATTTGACAAAGTACAGCATCCACTCTTGATAAAAACTCTGAACAAAGTAGGGACAGAAGGAACATACTGCAACATCATAAAGGCCATCTATGAAAAACCATAACTAATATCATCCTCAATGGGGAAAAACAGAAAGCCTATGGTCAAGAACAAGACAAGGATGCCTACTCTCACCACTGTTATTTAACATAGTACTCGAAGTCCTAGCCTCAGTAATTAGACAATAAAAAGAAATAAAAGGCATCCAAATCAGCAAGGAAGAAGTCAAACTTTCAGAATTTGCAGATGACATGATCCTCTAAGTGGAAAACCTGAAAGACTCCATCAAAAAATTGCTAGAACTAATACATGAATTCAGCAAAGTTGTAGAATATAAAACCAATGTACGGAAATCTATTGCATTTCTATACACCAATCATGAAGTAGCAGAATGAGAAATCAAGGAATCAATCCCATTTATAATTACACCCACAACAGTAAGATACCTAGGAATAAACCTAACAAAAGAAGTAAAAGATCTGTACTCTGAAAGCTATAAAACACTTATGAAAGAAATTGAAGATTACACAAAGAAATAGAAAAACGGTCCATGCTCATGGATTAGAAAAACAAATATTGTTAAAATGTCTATAGTACCTGAGGCAATCTACAAATTTAATGCAATCCCTATCAAAATAGGTAGGTATTTCACAGAGCTAGAACAATCCCAAAATTTGTATGGAACCACAAAAGACCCGAGTAGCCAAAGCAAACTTGAAAAAGAACAGCATAGATGGAAACATTACAATTCCAAACTTTAAGTTATATCATAAAGTTGTAGCGATCAAGACAGTATGGTACTGGCACAAAAACAGATACATAGATCATGGCACAGAATAGAAAACCCAAAAATGGACCCACAACCATATGGTCAACTAATCTTCAACAAACCAGAAAAGAATATCCAATGGAAAACAAAACAAAACAAAAACAGTCTCCAACAAATGGTGTTGAGAATACTGGACAGCAACAGGTCGAAGAATGAAACTGGACCATTTTCTTACACCATACAAAAAAAGACATTCAAAATGGAAGAAAGACCTAAACATGAGACAGGGAACAGTCAAAATCCTAGAAGAGAACACAGGTAGCAACTTCTTTGACATTGGCCATAGAAACTTCTTACTAAATATGGCTCCAGAAGCAAGGGAAACAAAAGCAAAAATGAACTATTAGGACTTCATCAAGATAAAAAGCTTCTGTATAGTGAAGGAAACAATCAACAAAACTAAAACACAACCTTCGGAATGGGAGAAGATATTTGCGAATGACATATCTGATAAAGGATTAGTATCCAAAGTCTATAAAGAACTTATCAAACTCAACACCCAAAAAACAAATAGCCCAGTTAAGAAATGGACAGAAGACATGAATAGGCACTTTTCCAAAGATTTTATTATTGATGCAGTTAAATGTTACATTTACTAGCCATTCCTCTTAATACATATTTTTAAATTTATTTCCTATTAGCTTTAAATTTCCTTTTTTGGGCTATAGTGCTTTTGACCTCTATTTTATGTGATCTTAATATTTCATACTGTAGAAAAAAATTTAGCTTTCTTTTAAATCGCATTGGAAAAGTAAAAATTTAGAGATTTTAATTTGTATTTTATACTTCTATGGACCCACATCTTTTACTTGATATCCTTGAAACCAAAATTCAGAATTTTATCCAAATTTAGGAAGAAACGAATGATATTAACTATACATTATTAGCATCCCTTCCCCTGTGGCACCACATAATTGAACACATTAACATTTTCAAAGTAAAAAATACGAATATTCACACAACAGCCTAAGGTCCTCCTAAGGAGTTTTAATGTCACCTAAACACACAAAAACAATAAGCTCTAGATGTGCATAACTTTTTGAATTTGCACTGGAGGATAAGCCATTATGGACCTATACTGCTCCAGGAATTTTCAATTCATACTTCACATAAGATAGTCTCATGTTACTGATGACCTTAAAAATGTATAATATAGATATATGTGTTTCATTAAGTGTTGTGATAATTACCTTCTTATTTGAGAGGATTACTATAGGAGTAGATTATATATATATAAATCATATATAAATCATACATAAATTATTCTAATACTGTTATATTGGTTAGAAGTTGGGGAAGACCAATGCCCTTTCCCTATCTCTAACATTGTCATTTATAAATATTTACAAACTGGAGATGTTTGGTTAAAATCAATTTTGTGTGCAAAAGTTAAGAGATACTTTTGTTGCCTCTACTCTTTATAATTTATCTTCCTGGTTTGCCTAATCATCTGGCTAACTGCTTGTTTTCCTTATTTTAACTTAAATATAAGGTTCTTCCTGATCCATTGACCCCATTCTTTCTTATATTTATTCAACAGCCACTTAACAAACGTTTTCATTTCCATGCCCATCATTATTCTAATTATAGCTTATGTAGAAATAGACACGACTGGAAAATTTTTTCCTTTGTGAACCTTACATTGTGGAAAAGAGGGAGAAATACATACATAAATATAAGTCAGTGATACAAACTGAAGAAAAATAAATCAGGATAAGAGGATGACAGAGGTGGATGTGATTCCACAGTCCTCAGAGAAGGTCTCTCTGAGCAGATGAATTTGGTGCTTGGAAAGATCAGAAACAAAGCCAGTGTGTCTGAAGTAAGTGAGAACGAGTGATAAAAAATGATTCTCGAGGGGCGCCTGTGTGGCTCAGTCATTAAGCGTCTGCCTTCAGCTCAGGGTGTGATCCCAGAGTCCTGGGATCGAGCTCCTCATCGGGCTCTCTGCTCTGCTGGGAGCCTGCTTCTTCCTCTCCCACTCCCTCTGCCTGCTTGTGTTCCCTCTCTCACTGGCTGTCTTTCTTTCTGTCAAATAAATAAAAAATAAAAATCCTTAAAAAAAATTATTCTCAAGAACCAAAGGTCAGATCATGTTACATATTATAACATGTATCTGTTCATGCATATGTCTGTGGCAAGACATTGGTTGCTCAGTAAATAGTTGATAAAGAAATGAATATATTTCAAATAATGGCAAGTTGGTAGAAATGAATAATATATTTTCTGTGCTATTAAAAAAATAATAATAAGAGAAGGCTTCCAAGAGAAAATACGAAAGACTTTGGCATGCCTGATAGGTAAGACACACATTTTAGATGGAGATGTTTGAAATAGAAAATGTTTATGGATTTTTGTAGATGCCATATTAAATAATTCCTGTAGCATTTCAATAAACAATAAAAAGAAGGACCTATCAAACTAAAAGGTAGAAGAGAAGAAAATAGGCTCTAATAATAAATGAGGTTATTTATTCAAATCAAATCAAGATTTGCCTTTTAAACAAAACATCAGAAATTAAGTGAGCTTTGAATTTAATGTAATCAAGAGCTGGAAATCTCTAAGTTTTAATTTTCAATGCATCTGTAAAAAAAAGAAAAAAAGGAACTCAGGTCAAATGAACATAAATTAGGGATAATGGAGTTCTTTAATTCTAGGGGTAATTAATTAGCAGGTTCTTAATGATTTTTATTTTAGAATTATCTTGGGAATGAGTGCTATCTGCTAAAAGAATAGCATAATATCAAGGTAAATAAGTCAATAAATCAGATTTCCCTCATGAATGGAATATGCCTCAATGTACTCTTGAGAATTACAGGCTAGAGTGAATTTTTCTTCTAGGCCCTATTCTCCAGAGCAAATTATTCATATTTAGATTTTTTTTTGAATGGGATGTGTGACTTACTTTGAATTCAGTATCTGGGGCTCCCAGCAGAATTTCCTTAGCAAGCTTCACAGCTGTTAGGAAATCTGTCATATGGAAGCTTGATCTATGCGTTGTTTTCCAAACTTCCAACACATTGCTTCTTCTGCCTACAGCCATTCCTGAAAATGGGACTACATATTTGGTGGAAACTAAAGAAAGGCTTTGTGATCTGGAGTAGGTTGTATAATCTCTCCAACAAGACCTCAGATTGTATACTTTTGAAATATAGGGATCAGAAGAGATGATTTAAACTACATTTCCACATCTTAGACTATATTGTTTCCTGAAATTCAAATGAATTGATGACATTAGCAGTTATTTTAGCTCTTCTGAAAATCTGTTAAATATTTTTACATTTTTAATGTATCAATAGTGCCAAAATTTTATTAAATCTAAATATATATAAATAATTAAGTAACTTATTTGTCCAAATCATGTGTAAAGAATGCTTTTTTAAAAAGATTATTTATTTATTTATTTATTTATTTATTTATTTATTTATTTCATTTGAGAGAGAGAGAGAGAATGCATGAGTGGGAGGGGCAGAGGGAGAGGGAGAGGGAGGGAGCATTCCAAGCAGACTCCGTGCTGAGCGCTGAGCCCAATGTGGGGCTCGATTCCATGACGCTGAGACCACAACCTGAGCCAAAACCAAGAGTCAGATGCTCAACTGACTGAGCCAAGTAGGTGCCCCATATGTAAAAAATGTTTGCATGACGCTTCACTTTACTCTATATCCATACTTTGAAACCAGGAAGTTCATCTTTACTTTGGGGCATTTTCTAAAACAAAGAATTCTGATTAGTAGTAAAAAATTTTAAAGTTTTTATCTTCATTCTCTTGTAAATACACCAAAGAAGAGGGATACGGAAAGCATTTGGACTTAACAGCATATGTCCATGTTTGTACAAAAAAAATCCAGCTGAAGTTAGGGTTCTTTAGTGTAATTTCCTTAACCATCAAATTTAAATATTCTTCTGTAACTACTTTCTTCAAAAGTCACACCAAGATTCTTCCCCACCTCCCTAAAAAATTATCAAATTCAGAGAGCTTTAAAGTCTTATTACCTCTCAAAGGCTGTCAAAAACAAAAACCAATGGGGAAAAAGTTAATATTTTGTGCCCAGGAAGGTGCCAGTAGAGAAAAGTTAACTATATACATAATTATATCACATTTCCAACTTTACCCTTAAACAATATGAGATGAAATATTAGGCAATCCAATGAAAATGGAAAGTAGAGTGAGTGGTGATCAATTTTAGAGTTGTTTTCCCGATGTTCTTCATAGTCAGCTATCAACTTAATGGGGTTGTCATTTTTCCTTTTCTCTATAAAAATGTCTGGTTAGGAAATGTTTTTAAATTTCTCTATTTTACCTCATCATCCAATAGCACTAAGGTACAGCATATTAATTTGAAAGCCAATTCACCATTTTTCTTATATTTCCTGAGATTTCAAGTTTTTTCATCTCACTTTTATGATCTTCTATAGTTACAACTAATACAAAGTAAATGTTGGGGGGAAAAAAAGAGAAAGCCCATAGTTTGCTCATCAAATACAGTGTCTCCAAAAAAATTAAGGCCAGTAGGTAACTGTGCAAACTTCACCATTTCCTGAGTTTTCTGATAATGACTCACTTTAGAATTTGGAATGAATCTACACAGTAGTAAAGGAAACACAATTCTACTAAAGAGTTCTTTTGTTGTAGCAGGCCAATAATATTTAGAATCTTAAAAATTAAACTTACATAAACATTCTTTTAAAAAAGCAGTTTGTGAGTTACACTATATGTTAGTTTGGTGTACTGAGACTGTCCTCTCTACTTTATAGCTAAATATTCTTCCTCTCCTTTAGGGTTTCCAATACTTAATCTCAATTTATCAGGCTCACTGCATAGAAGACTGTCCCAAACTTAGTGTTTAAAAACAGCAATTATATTTTTCAAATTTTGTGGATTTACTGGGTGGTTCTGCTTGTCCTACTGGGGTTCATTAATGCAGCTTCACTCAGCTGTTTCACGGGCAGTGGTGGAAATTTCATGATGTCCTACTCTCACATGTCTAAAAGCCTTGCTGCTTGCTATTTGTTGGGGTGCCTCAGTTTTCCTCAATGTGGCCTCTCATCCCATAGCAAAACTGACAGGGTTTCTTCATAGTCTGATGATCTCAGAGCTCCAGGAAGTGAGAAAAGGAATTCAAGAACCCACAGGCTGGGATATGCACTCATGTAATTTCCATGACATTCATTGGTCAAAGCAAGTCTTAATAATAGGTTGATTATTATTATAGCATTTAGCCCACTCTGGCCTGGCCAGTATGGATATTGTAACTCAGAGTTCAGTACTACCAAACAAAAGCATGTGCTCCTAGATGGAAAGGAAAGGGTCAAAGGAAACTGGCATATTGGAGAGCCTTGTTAACCAAATGTTTGGGAAAACTATAGCACAAAATAGCTTGGAAGAAGGTAGGTCACATGTCTACCAGCTCGAAGGGAAATGTTTGAAAAGAATCATGATTATAGTGTACGTTGGTTATGACTAGCTGACTTTTAATAATGTATCATCAGAAAGAAATAAGCTCAGGAAAAGAATTGGCTGGTTTGCAAATAAAAATAAAATAAAATTGAGAGTGTTGGGGCTCTGAAAGCTTTAAAAAGCTGGCAGTTTCTATACCCAGAAAGTATGAAATGAGAGTTTAAAAAGCCTTTGAGCCACAGAGTCTATTAAAACTAAGTGTTGCTGCAAAGATCAGTTGAAGAGAGTGGCCTCTCCACCTAAGCCAGATCTCACGGTAGACTTCATTAAGTTAAAAGACATTCTTAGAGGTAAGAAAGCAAAGACATATATCAGGCCTGAGAATTATGTGCAGAAGACACTTTGGGTGTGGTTACTGGCACAGAGGACTAACTGCAAGTAAAAAAAGATTTGAACTGTACTACTTTCAAAGGAATTCATTTCCAAAGATACTATAGGCCTAGGCTTAAATAAAAAACAAAAACAAATTTTTATCTGTTGTCTAGTCATGCCTGTAATAGGTTAAATTGTATCCTTCCAAAATTCATATCCTAACCCCCAGTAGTTCAAAATGTGACCCTATATGGAAATAAGGTCATTTCAGAGGTGATTAGTTAAGATTAGGTCATACTGGAATAGGATGGGCTCTTACTCCAATAAGATTGGTATTCTTATAAAAAGGAGAAATTTGGAAACAGAGATACACACACAGGGAAATGCCATGGGAAGATGAGGTGGATATTTACAAGCCAGAGAACACCAAGGACTGCCAGCACACCAAAAAAACTAGAGGAGAGAAATAGAACAGATTCTCCCTCACCCAATATCAACCCTGACAACACCTATATCAGAATTCAAGACACCAGAACAGCAAGGAGAGAAATGTTTGTTATTTAAGCCACCCAATTCTTGGTACTTTGTTATGGCAGCCCTATGAAACTAACACAATGGCTTTTAACACCCTCCCCCCACCCGCCGCCAAAACCAAACTAAACTAAACTAAACTAAACTAAAAACTAAACTAAACTAAACTGAAATCAACAACCTTTCCATTCCCCATAAATCTACATTTGATCAAGGATCTCCAATGAGTTCCATGTGTAGAGAGCATTCGAAATTTTTACCCAAAGGAATCACCAAATTGTTTTGAATGAATAATTGTTGTATGTCTATTCTTTCCCCTTACTAAAAGCAAATTTCTATTTTTTAAGGCAAAAAGAATTTTTTTTTCCTTCTGGAAAGAACTCTTAGGATTTACTCTCTTAACAACTTTAAAATATACGATATAGCAACATTGACTATAGTCATCATGTTGTACATTACATTCTTACTACTTATTTAACTTATAACTGAAAGTTTGTACCTTTTGACCACCTTCATCCAATTTCTATTATTATTACCTTTTACTGTCTGACTGATTTTATAGTGGAGCAGATAGCTTGTCTTTTTAGTTCACAAGTTGCCAAGGGACTATCTTACGGCTGATGTCCGTCCGCTGGAAATATTGTTTTTTTTTGCTGTATACAGTGATTTGTTAAGACTTTGGATACTCTCTGTTGAAGAGGAGATATATGGAAAAATGTGAACCCGATTTTGGTGAAGAGAAGACTGGATTTTTCAGACTCTGCTTCTGTTCTCTGACATTTTTATTTCCTTATTCTTACTAGTTACCACTAGACTATATCTTTTCATCTTTACTTACAATACAGTATATAATGAAATGTTAGTGGAAGTGATGTATGCCACTTCCAGACCTAGTCCATGAAAACATCCCCTGCATGGCTTTGTTTCTCTTTTCAGGGAGAGGATTTTTAAGACTAGTGTGAACAACCTCCTTAGTATGCTTGGAAATACTCCAGGATCAGCAGTGAAGTTCTGTGATCCAGGAACCCCTTTCAGTCCTGGGCAAACCAGGACAATTGGTCACCCTACACAGAGGATACTAAGAAGAGTGTAGCCAAAAATATGAAAATAGGCAGAAACTCTAAATGACTATAGAAAGGAGAGCTGTTTAGTAATCACCTTGGACTGTGATGTGATAAAAAAAAAATACTTTTGTTAAGTCCTGAAATCTAGGAGTTGTTTTTAACAAGTTAACTACTTGAATATGTTACATATCTCCATTTATTGATGCCTCATATTTTTCTACCTTTCAATCTGCCAGCTCTATCTTCACTTTTTTTTTCATAATTAGCTACTCTAATTTTCTTTGTTCTTTGTGTATATTTAAGTTTGTTGTGAAAGTTAAAAGTGGGTTTGTTCATTGAAGAAAGTTTGAAAAGAAAATCTAGTTATATTAAACAGAAAGGAATTGAATAGAGGGAATTATGTACTTACACATTGTTGGAAAAACTGAAGGACCGTGAATGACCCACTGAGAATGACTCCAAGAATAATTTCACCATAGGAGTGCTGGCAGTCCTGGCACTGGGTTCTCCAGTGGAGCCATGTATGTCTAGGTCAGGACACTGCCCAGACTATTACAGTTAAACAAAGAAGAATGGACACCTGAAGCTTGCTCCCAAAATTAGGGATTCAGATCAAGAGACTCTTGTTTTTGACACTCATTGCTAGCCCTGCCAATGTAATGCTAGCTACAAATGACAAACATTTATGTCTCAGAGTATGGCACAGTTTCTTTGTCACCCATGTAAAGAGTAGGTTGACTTTTAGTTTTGTTGATTGTTTCCTTTGCTGTGCAGAAGTTTGTATCGTGATGAAGTGCCAGTAATTCATTTTTGCTTTTGTTTCCCTTGCTTCCAGAGACGTGTCTAGTAAGAAGTTGCTATGGCTGATGTCAAAGAGATTGCTGCCTGTGTTCTCCTCTTGGATTTTGATGGTTTCCTATCTCATATTTAGTCTCTCATCCATTTGGAATTTTTTGTGTATGGTGTAAGAATGTGGTCCAGTTTCATTCAAAATTTCGAGTTCTTTTTGTGGTCAGATACCTAGCATCTCTAAAACTTAGCATCTCCACAACTAACTTTACTTGACATGGATTTATTTATCTCTAAATAAATTTCCTTGAAATGCAATAATTCAGCTTTACCTACAGTCAGATTTATTAAGAGATTATTTCCATTTCCAGATCTTTGTCATTACTGCTACATCACTCGATGCAGTAACATCAAAAAAAGATGCTCATCTGACACCGGATCAAAGTGAAAGATTATTTTCTGGCAAAGTAAATAATGTAAGCAATTTCTCACTGGGAAAATCATGTGCCATGGGATAAATATTAGGAACTTTTTTAAACATCATATAATGCAGGGAATGAAATGCACCAGTTACATAGTACTTTAGAATGCATTGTGAAAAGTACAACACATCAATTATCAGAAAACATAGAAGTCACAAAACACCTGAAAAATTACATTATTATAAGACATCATATTCCAAGTCTTAACAAAGAAGTACATGGGATTTCTCTCTTAAAACAGTCATTTTTTCCAACTGTAGTTTTTTGTTTGTTTGTTTGTTTGTTTTGTTGTTGTTGTTGTTGTTTGATGATAAAAATCTAAGCTAAATAAGAATATAGAGTGGACGAGGCACCTACCAGACCAGAGCGGATTTGGTTATCATTTGTTTCATTGTCATAACATTAGGCAAAGCATTTAAACTTCCTGAGACTAATCTGACTCCTTTTTGAATAAGAGAATCAGATGTGCTCATTTCTAATCGTTTTTAGATTCAACATTATTTTTTTGTAGCAATAATAACATAATTTATTGAATGCTTACTATGCTCCAGACACTGTTGTCAAAATCTACATACACTGTTTAACACACAAGGAAACCTTTATAATAGATAGGTACTATTTTTGTTTCCATCTTAACAATAAGGAATTTAGGTAGTAATGGGGTTAAAGAATTTACCCAAGTTTCTCTTAGCCAGTACGTGGCAAAGCCAAGCATCCAAATCAGTTCTTTTTAACTGAAAGACCAGCTCTATTCATATCTGCCTAAAGTTACTAATAAAATATTTTCTATCCTAATTACATAAATGAAAATTTGGTATTCTTCCAGGCATACATATTAGTTTATCATGGGCTTCTCTAACTATAATCATTAAAGTGTTGTGTCTTCCAGGAAGTCTTGTTGTCTACTTGACTTAATTTAAATTTCCCATTTTACGGTTTCCATAGTTTCATTTATTGCATGTATCACTGTTTCCCATTATTACTGTTATTCTTTTTTTAATAATCATTTTTTATTATATTATGTTAGTCACCATACAGCACATCCCTAGTTTTTGATGTAAAGTTTGATGATTCATTAGTTGTGTATAACACCCAATGCACCATGAAATACGTGCCCTCCTTAATACCCACCACTGGCCTACCCCATTCCCCCACCCTCCGCCCCTCTGAAGCCCTCAGTTTGTTTCCCAGAGTCCGTAGTCTCTCATGGTTCATTCCCCCTTCTGTTTACCCCCTTCATTCCTCCCTTCCTTCTCCTACCAATCTTCCTACTTCTTATGTTCCATAAATGAGTGAAACCATATGATAATTGACTTTCTCTGCTTGACTTATTTCCCTTAGCATTATCTCCTCCAGTCCCATCCATGTTGCTGCAAATGTTGTGAAATCGTTCTTTTTGATGGCTGAGTAATATTCCATTGTATATATGGACCACATCTTCTTAATCCATTTGTCTGTTGAAGGGTATCTTGGCTCCTTCCACAACTTAGCTATTGTGGACAATGCTGCTATGAACATTAGGGTGCATATGGCCCTTTTCTTCACTACGTCTGTATCTTTGGGGTAAATACCCAGTAGTGCAATTGCTGGATCATAGGGTAGCTCTATTTTTAACTTTTTAAGGGACCTCCACACTGTTTTCCAGAGTGGCTGTACCAACTTGCATTCCCACCAACAGTGTAAGAGGGATGCCCTTTCTCCACATCCTCTCCAACATTTGTTCTTTCCTGCTTTGTCAATTTTTGCCATTCTAACTGGCGTAAGGTGATATCTCAGTGTGGCTTTGATTTGAATTTCCCTGATTGCTAATGATTTTGAATATTTTTTCATGTGTGTGTTAGCCATTTGTATGTCTTCATTGGAAAAGTGTCTGTTCATATTTTCTGCTCATTTTTTGATTTGATTATTTGTTTCCCATGAATACATGGGAAAGTTTGAGTTTAAGAAGTTCTTTGTAGATCTTGGATACCAGTCTTTTATCTGTAGTGTCATTTGCAAACATCTTTTCCCTTTCTGTGGGCTGCCTCTTAGTTTTTTTGACTGTTTCCTTGGCTGTGCAGAAGCTTTGTATCTTGATGAAGTCCCACAAGATCATTTTTTTCTTTTGTTTCTCTTGCCTTTGGAGATGTGTCATGAAAAAAGTTGCTGTGGCCGATGTTGAAGAGGTTGCAGCCTATGTCCTCCTCTATGATTTTGATGGATTCCTGTCTCACATCGAGGTCTTTCATCCATTTGGAGTTTATCTTTGTGTATGGTGTGAGACAGTGGTCAAGTTTCATTCTTTTGCATATAGCTGTCCAATTTTCCCAGCACCATTTATTGAAGAGACTGTCTTTTTTCCACCGGATGTTTTTTCCTGCTTTCTCAAAGATTAGTTGCCCAAAGAGCCGAGGGTCCATTTCTGGGTTCTCTCTTCTGTTCCATTGGTCTATGTGTCTGTTTTTGTGCCAGTACCATGCTGTCTTTGTGATCGCAGCTTTGTAATATAGCTTGAAATCCAACAACATGATGCCACCAGCTTTGTTCTTCCTTTTCAACAATTTCTTGGCGATTCGGGGCCTTTTCTGGTTCCACACAAATTTAAGGGCTGTTTGTTCCAGTTCTTTGAAAAATGTCTTTGGTATTTTGATCGGGATGGTATTGAAAGTGTAGATTGCTCTGGGTCACATAGACATTTTAACTATGTTTATTCTTCTGAACCATGAGCATGGAATATTTTTCCATCTTTTTGTGTCTTCCTCAATGTCTTTCAAGAGTGATTTATAGTTTCTAGAATATAGGTCCTTTATGTCTCTGGTTAAGTCAATTCCGAGGTAACGGATGGTTTTTGGTGCTATTGTAAATGGGATGGATTCCCTAATTTCTCTTTCTTCAGTCTCATTGTTCGTGTATAGAAATGCAACTGATTTCTGAGCATTGATTTTGTATCCCGCCACATTACTGAATTGCTCTATAACTTCTAATAGTTTGGGAGTGGATTCTTTTCAGTTTTCCATATAGAGTATCATGTCATCTGCGAAGAGAGACAGTTTGACTTCTTCTTTGCCAATTTGGATACCTTTTATCCCTTTTTGTTGTCTGATTGCTGTTGCAAGGACTTCTAGTACTATGTTGAATAATAGTGGCGAGAGTGGGCATCCTTGTCGTGTTCCTGATCTTAAGGGAAAGGCTTCCAGCTTTTCCCCATTGAGAATGATATTTGCTGTAGGCTTTTCATAGATGGCTTTTATGAGATTGAGAAATGTACCTTCTATTCCTACACTCTGAAGGGTTTTAATCAGGAAAGGATGCTGTATTTTGTCAAATGCTTTTTCGGCATCGATTGAGAGGATCATATGGTTCCTGAGTCTTTTCTTGTTGATATGATGTATCACGCTGATTGATTTGCGAATATTGAACCACGCTTGCATCCCAGGTATGAATCCCACTTGATCGTGATGGATAATCCTTTTAATGTACTGTTGGATTCTATTACCAAGGATCTTGTTGAGAATTTTGGCATCCATATTCATTAGGGAAATCGGTCTGTAATTCTCCTTTTTGAGGGGGTCTTTGCCTGGTTTGGGGATCAAGGTAATATTGGCCTCATAGAATGAGTTTGGTAGCTTTCCTTCTGTTTCTATTTTTTGAAATAGCTTTAGGAGAATAGGTATTATTTCTTCTTTGAATGTTTGGTAGAATTCCCCAGGAAAACCGTCCGGGCCTGGAGTTTTGTTATTTGGAAGGTTGTTTATCACTGACTCAATTTCTTCATAATTAATTGGCCTGTTTAAGAAATCAATTTCTTCCTGTTTCAATCTTGGTAGTTTATAGGTTTCCAGGAAGGATTCCATCTCTTCCAGATTGCTTAGTTTATTGGCATATAGCTGTTGATAAAAATTTCTAATAATCCTTCCAATTTCAATGGTATTCTTTTGAATAAGTCTGGCCAGTGGCTTATCGATCTTATTTATTCTTTCAGAGAACCAGCTTCTAGTTCTGTTGATCTGCTCTACTGTGCTCCTGGTTTCTAATTCATTGATCTCTGCTCTAATCTTGAACAACTGCTTTCTTGTGCTTGGGTTAGGCCTATTCTTCTGTTCTAGCTCCAGCTTCTTGAGGTGAGAATATAAAAACTGCATTTTAGATTTTTCTATTCTTTTGAGTGAGGCTTGGATGGCTATGTATTTTCCCCTTAGGACCACCTTTGCAGTGTCCCATAGGTTTTGGACTGTTGTGTTTTCATTCTCGTTGGTCTCCATTAATTGTTTAAATTGATTTTTAATTTCCTGGTTTACCCAGTCATTCTTGAGCAGGATGGTTCTTAGTTTCCAAGTGTTTGAGTTTCTTCCAAATTTTTCCTTGTGGTTGAGTTCCAATTTCAAAGCATTGTGGTCTTAGAATATGCAGGGAATAATTTCAGTCTTTTGATATTGGTTGAGACCTGTTTTGTGACCCAGTATATGGTCTATTCTGGAGAAAGTTCCATGTGCATTCGAAAAGAATGAGTATTCTGTTGTTCTGGGGTGTAGAGTTCTGTATATATCTATGAGGTCCATCTGGTCTAGTATGTCATTCAAGCTCTTGTTTTTTTGTCAATTTTAGCTTAGGTGATCTGTCTATTGCTGATAGTGGAGTGTTGAGGTCCCCTACTATTAATGTATTATCATCTATATGTCTCTTTATTCTGGTTAAGAGTTGGCTTGTGTATCTAGCTGCTCCCCTGTTGGGGGCATAGATATTTATAATTGTCATGTCCACTTGTTGGATACATCCTTTACGAATAATATAGTGTCCTTCTGTATCTCTAACTACAGTCTTTAGTTTAAAATCTAATCTGTCTGATATGAGAATTGCTACCCCAGCTTTCTTTTGAGGTCCATTGCCATGAAAAATGGTATTCCATCCCTTCACTTTCAGTCTGTATGTATCTTTAGGTTCAAGGTGAGTCTCGTAGACAGCAAATGGATGGGTCATGTCTTTTTATCCAATCTACAACCCTGTGTCATTTTATGGGAGCATTTAGGACATTC
The DNA here is from genome assembly GCF_017311325.1 of Ursus maritimus. Classification (NCBI taxonomy): domain Eukaryota; kingdom Metazoa; phylum Chordata; class Mammalia; order Carnivora; family Ursidae; genus Ursus; species Ursus maritimus. Next base: position 22,735,041 of record NW_024423453.1, on the reverse strand, counting down.
ACATTGAGAGTGATTATTGAGAGATATGATTTTAATGATGTTATGTTACCTATGAAGTCTTTGTTTCTATGGATTGTAAATTTCTGTTCTGTATCATGCTTGGGGCCTTTTTACTTTTATAGAACCCCCCTTAATATCTCTACAAGATTTTTTGTAGAGGGCTGGTTTCGTGGTTACAAATTTGTTCAGTTTCTTCCGATCCTGCAAGGTCCTTATCTCTCCATCAATTCTGAATGACAGCTTTGATGGATAAAGGATCCTTGGCTGTATGTTTTTCTTGGATAGAGCTTTAAAAATACCCAGCCAACCCTCCCTCTCTTTTCAGGTCTATGTAGACAGGTCTAACGTTATTCTGATATTTTTGCCTCTGTATGTGAGAAATCTTTTTGCCCTGGCCGCTTTCAATACTGTATCCTTGGATCTAATATTTGTGAATTGCACTATGACATGATGTGGTGTAGGTTTGCTGTGGTTGATCTTGGAAGGGGTCCTCTCTGACTCTTGGACATGAATGCTTGTTTCCTTGGCCAGATTAGGGAAATTTTCAGCTACAATTTGTTCAAATATCTCTTCTAAACCTCTCTCTTTCTCTATCCCTTCAGGGATGCCAATGATTCTGACATTGGAACGTTTCATTGAGTCAATAATCTCCTGTAATCTACATTCTTGAGATTGGATTTTTGAGCCAAGTTTCTGTTTTCACTTTCTCTTCTACCATCCAATCCTCCAATTCACTAATTCGTTCTTCTGCCTCATTTACCCTGGCTGTCAGAGCATCTAGTTTTGACTGCATTTGATTCATAGCATTTTTAATTTCTGCCAGATTCACTCTCATTTCCATCCTTAGAAATTCTATATTCTTGTTAATATTTTCGTTAATATTTTTTTCAAGTCTACACATCATCTTGACCATTGTTACTCTGAACTCCATTTCTGACAATTTGGTTATATCCATATCCATCAGTTCTGTGGCAGAGGCCACAGACTCATTATCTTTTCTTTGCTGGGGAGGATTTCTCCTCCTTGTCATTCTGATGAGAAGAGATTGCGGGGATGCGCAGAGCCCAAATTATTGACCAGGACCCAGGCAGTGTGCACTTGTTTTTTAGGGACCTTAGGGATGTGGGCTTCTTGATTTTTCAGCTGCCTTCTGGGGGAGGGGCCTGCCGTGCCAATACTCAGGCAACCCTGTTTGGGTAGAGTCTCGTGTCCCCTGCGAGGGGGGATGGGGATGGGCACCATGTGAGCCGGTATTTCCAGGCTTTTGTTCTCTGGAAGCTTTCCCTGGGGGTTTTCTGTGACTCTTCTGAGAGTCAGAGCAGCTGTGGCCATATCCTAGCCTCTGTCTCAGAACAGAGAGATCTCAGTCCGCAGCACTGGAGATGTTCATTTGTAGAGATCCAGATGTATCTTCCTGTGTCTCAGGCTGATTCCGTGGGTGTTCAGGATGGTCTGGTACCTATCCAGCTCGACTCAGGGGACTGGCTGAAAAAGGGGACCCCTACTCCTCTGCCATCTTTTTTCCTTCCCTAGATTCAACTTTCTATGGCTCTGTTACTCTACTTCAGATTGAGAGTCTGTCTCAGCCAAACTCCTTTGGTTTTTTAAAAGCTGCTACTTAATATATTTAACTTTTTAAATTTAAAAAATATCCTTTGTCATAAAATTTACATGGGCTCTTATCCTACATTGACCGAAAATAATGTGTAAGTTTTCCTAAATAAAATTAGTAGTTCAGAACACTATTTCTGTTTGTCTCCATCCCAAATCACTGTGTAGAAAGACATCATAATTCTCTAAAATAAAATTAGTGCTAGCCTTGCATTTTAAATTTTAAAATCTCAAATGTGTATTTCATTTCTTTTGTACCTTGAAGCTATACGATGCCATTTACTAATGATCTAGGTATGTGGGATTGTGCCTCCAGTCCTCATACTCCTGCCTGAGCTCACAAAAAAGGAAAATCTGCCAACATTTGGAAGCAGTGCTGAGGGAGAGCTCCTCTGGAACTCTTCTTTCTCATTCCCTCTTCCTCTTGAAAGTGGGAATGATTAAGTTATTAAATAAATTAACATTTTAAAGATAACCTTTTATGCATAACATGTTCTTCTGTCTCCTCTGTCCATTTATTTAGGGCCTGGTTTCCTAGAGGTCATTAGTTTGGGCATCTGCTTCCTTTGTAATAAGCACACCAGGCAGGCCCTGTCTTTATAAACAGGTCCTCTTTACCCAGTCTCTTTGGTTGTGCATAGTCCCTGCTTGGGTCCTTGACTATATTCAAATGGGATGTATGAATAAAACAAATTGTCATCTGCCATCTGCAAATTTGGAGAATTATTGGACCTTTGTCTACAACTATTAAAAGATAATCTTTTCATCCATTGAGAATCCTATCTATTCTCCTTTGGTTAGCACCAAGAAGGAAGATAAGTATACTTCTACCCCTAACAAACTGTAGTGTTCTATTTTTGATCCTAGAGTATTTTAAGCCTCTGAGATTCTTCTGGCTTCCAAAAGAACTGTTTTCTATAGCACTTTTTACATTTTTGATAAACCTCCTGTTTAATAGCTTCATTTGGATAATATTTCTCTGCTCTGAGAAGTACCACTGCAGAGATATGAATGCACATTGTTATTCACTAATGGATATTTTAAACATCATCCAACATTTCAATAACTGGTAAATACAAAACATATTTCTCATTAATTTTTTAAGTAAGATTATTTTTAAATATCAGAGAAAGTGGGGCTTTTAAGAAAAACATAATAAATTCTCCACTAGTGAAATGTGAAGCCTACCATTCAGCATGAGGACCATTACCATGAAGGGACTAAATTATAGAGCTGAATAAGGCCCAGAGAGTGAATCATACTATCAAAGAGTGACCTCATTCCAAAAATCCATTTCTAAAAAACTAAACATTATCTTTCCAAAACCTGATTGTAAGAGAGCATTGAAATCCTTTAAAAAATATTTCACAATAAAAGAGATTAAAGTTCACCAAAATGGGAAGAAATGGTTCAATGGTCATTTTTAAAATGACAAATAGTTTTCTTTTTTATATGTAAAGGCTTTAAAAGTTATTTCTATTTTTCAATCACCTTCCATGTTTTCAAAAACTTTTATCACAAACCTGGATGATATTAACCTCACAATATCAACAAAACAGTGAGAATAAGATTACTATTCTAAAATTCAAAAATCAAATGCAAATAAAGATTTATATCATTGATTTATAATGTATAAATAATGGTCTCTAAGCTCCTTTATATAATTTGTTCAGTAAGGACAGTTTCCAAGATACTTAGGATGGCAGATACTTTTAATGCCCACTTCAGAGTGCCCTCAACTTTTCTATCTTGCTAAAAAAAAAATCTTTTTTTTTCCAGAAATATGTTTATTTCCCACATGACTTAGGGGTAGGTGATTGCCAATCCCAGCTCTAAAGAGATCCTGATTAGCTTGGGCCAGTTACAGTGACAATAATGACATTTTCTTTGCTAAGGATCGGCTTAGGGGTGGACATGTGACCTAGTTCTGGCCAATAAGACTGAAAGGGAAGTTGGCCTTGAGACTTCTGAGAAAATTTCCTTGTGAATATTGCTATGAGGTGGTGTTGGGAAGTACTTTAGCCATTTTGTAATGATGAAGAAAAGATGCCTGATCAGAGAAATGTTAAGAATCTGGATATTATATATAATGTTATCAACCTTGCCACCTCCCATACTTGAATACTTGCAGTTGTATGAAAAATATATATTAAAGATCACTGGTGTCTATTACTTGGGATTGAAGATGTAATACCTGATAAACTGATAATATAGCTGGTTGTAATTCAGCAAGGAAGCAGTTAAAGATGCAGCAGTAATGTGTAAGCAATGGATCATTAAAACTTAATAAGATAAGATATAAGTAAAAGAAATTCTTTGGGTGCCTGGGTGGCTCAGTTGGTTAAGCGTCTACCTTAGGCTAGGTCATGATCCCAGGGTGCTGGGATTAAGCCTCAGGTCAGGCTGCCAGCTCAGTGGGGAGTCTGCCTCTCCTTCTTGCCCCTCCACTGACTTGTGCTCCCTATCTCTCTCTGTCTTGGTCAAATAAATAAGTAAAATGTCTTAAAATATTCATTAAAATATGACACAAGTATTTATCAAGCAATATTACTAAAGTAATTTCACTTTGATATCTTCAATAGAAGAAATTTTTAAAAAGACAATGGTCAGGTTAATTCACTTTCTGTTACAGGAAAAAGCATAAAGACCATTGTAGATTGGTCACATTCATTTGACAGTGTCTCAGCTAAGTAAAGGTTTATTGAGAATAAATTACCCAATCCATTAGAGATGCATAGATAAATGATAGTTTTGATTCAGAGTTTTAAAATCCAAACACAATTCTTGAAAAATTTTAGGAATGTTTAAATCAGGCATTATGTTTTATTCATTCATTCATTTATTCATTCTTCATCAGTATCATTCATGCATGTGTTCCGTAAGAATTTACTGATGATCTATATAGTAAGGTATGCTGGATACACTGGAAAATATGAAAAAAGCTTTACTTTTTTTTTTTTAAAGATTTTATTTACTTATTTGACAGAGAGAGCACAAGCAAGGAGACGGAGACAGAGGGAGAGGGAGAAGCAGGCTCCCCGATGAGCATGGAGTCCAACTCGGGGCTCAATCACAGGATCCTGGGATCATGACCTGAGCCGTGGACAGAGGCTTAACCGACTGAGCCACCCAGGCACCCCAAGGCTTTATTTTTTTAAAGATCACAATCTAGAGGAAAAGTTGTCATATGATTAATCAATTGAAAAATTACTTATTTTAATTGTGGGAAGCACTAAGATAAAGATAGGGATTGTAAGGAAATGGATGATAAAAGTATCTGGCTTAATCTGTGGTGATTAGGGAGGTTGTCCATGAGCAATGACCAAGAGGGATGGCTAACAGTGACAACAATCTACTTACAGAGAAAAAATATTTTATCATGTTATTCGGAATTGCCAGAACATGATGATAATAAAAAGCAGACCAAACCTTTGGTTGGTTTTATTATTGTTTTAAAAATCTCAATATTCTCCATAGGTAATAGATACCCTTTATTGCCTTTGGCATGAATTGGTCTTAATCACTGTCCTGCCCTTGGTAAACACTATCCATGAGGTGTGACTGACAGAGTGACATCTTCACAGAAATTTGAACCATGTGAGTTAGGGAAATAACAGGATCCATGTCACTCATCTGCCATATTGAAGGGGCTCAGTTTAACCAAAAATGAATTTTAAATATGGATATTGAGACTATTCAATTTCTTATATTCTGTTTTTCCCTAAGAGTCCTGTCCTGTTCCTGCTCCACCATCCCACCTTTTTTCAGGTTGCCATAAGATCACTCTGCAGTGTGACCCCCCACCTTTACTCCAGAGAGATTTTAGTTCATTCTGGTTTAGAAACTTCTTACATTAGATAAAATTTTGTTTGTTGGACTAGTCCATTTAGTGAAAAACATCATAACTACAGAGACAAATGAATAACTGACAACTTAGTTTTTTTTTAAATCTGGAACTAGGATTATATTCTGCAGAAAAGTTCTAATTTTTCAGACATCTTGCCTTGTCATTCTTGACTTTGACCAAATTTTCTGTATAATGCATATTCTTTTAAACTAGTGTTAGTTTTTTCAAATTTAAACATAAAATTTTAGTTTAAAATATTATTTCTCTTTTTTGTTGATGCAACTTTTAGATCTGTATAATTTTCACATTTTTAAACTGTGCCAAATTATAGTTTTTAAATATCCTTTAGTTGACAATTAAAAAAGGTATAATGGTCAATTATGCTTATTGTAGTCAGAAACATGAATATTGATGCCAAAAATAGGAGATTAATATCTTACATATATGAAATAAAAGATTGTCTTCTAAAGGATCTAATACTAATACATATTAATATAAACAGTTTTGAACATTTAAATATACATATGCAATCAAACAGAAAAGTAATCATTTTTAAATTGAACAAGAAAATCAGTTTTGTTATTTAAAAAATCTTTATGCAAAATGAATTTTAGTTCTATTTTTAGCCTTTTATAATTAGGAGACAATTTAATCAGTACAAATAAGTCATACTATTAGTGTCAATCTCATTGCATATTTGGAAAAAAATGGAGTTAATTATGGAGACGTGCTAAATGGAATAGAAATATGTAAGAGTTTTGAGAATGTTAAATTTTTTTTTTAGATGCTAGGAATCTATTTTAAAATGCATGCTTTTAAAGATCAACTATATTTTACTACAGTGGAAAAGGAACTTTGAACACCAAACCACTTTTAGATAAATTTTATATCCTAAATAGAATTTTTAACTCTTTAGGCTTTCTATATTTGTTAATAATTGCATATCTTATATAGTAACTGAACTACTTCCTGTAAATCAAATGTCTCAACATCAACACTCGCGGCATTTTGGACTAGATAATTCTTTGTTGGAGGGCGCTGTCCTGTGCACCATAGGATGTTTAGCAGTGTCCTTGGATACTATCCCCAGGTGCCAGTAGCACTGTGACTTCCCAGATGTGACAGCAAAAAGTGTCTCCAGACATCAACAAATGTCCCTTGATTGAGAACCCCTGCACAAAATGCTGTGGGGAGACATAAGAAGAGAGGGGAAACAAATAGCACAAACTATTACAAGAGAATAACTCTTAAGTCCTAATTATAAACAACAGTTAGCAATGAATATTATAGATCATTTTCTTTTTGTTTTTCAGGCAATGTACAAGGCTCTGTGAGCATCATAGCAGAAAACCAACCAGAATGTTTTTTTAAAAGCTGCGATGAGAAGATTCCTAAGGAAACTTCTAACTTAGGGCCTGAGGGCAGAATATTGTGTAGGCTTTAGCAGGATATTCAAAGTTCAGCCAAAACTCAGCCAGTTTGGAAAACAGAGATACTATCTTACAAGTAGCGGTCATTGTTTGGACAAATTGGATTTTATCCAGAGAAATGGCAAGAGATAGTCAGGGACCAAATGTCAGAAACAAATGTGGATAGAGAGGAACAGCTGCAGGGCCTAAAGACAAGAGAGGGCCACAGTGGAAAGTTCTCAGCCCTTCAGTCTGAGGTCCTTCAGTGCCTCCCCAGTGTGTACTTAATACAGTCCAATAATGCAATCTCGATGGCTGTAGTGAATTTCATTGTTAGTAAGTTATAACTTTGGGTTCTCCTTTCAGTAATATTGACAGTTTTTCTATGGCCCTACAATCTCTGCGTACTTGGTTCCCCTACCTGCATTGATAGATCTGCTAAAGGAGGAATTTGTTTTGAAGGATTTGTGCTTTCAATCTGTATGAAGATGGTAATGCACTAGTAAGATTAACTGAACACCCAGATGTAATTAATTTTCATTAATTCAAAATTCTATAATATCCATGATCAGAAGAACCATGTTTTTATGGTTCACAGTATTTTATATGATTAGACTGTTTCATAAATGAATGAGCGATGAATAAAATTATCAGGGGATAGACCTATTTGCCAGGTTTTTCCACTGTAGGCCATAGAATTTTGGCTTTTATTTCCAGGTAGAGTAAAGCTAGCCAAGTTGTAGATATTAATAGATACACAGATATAAAACAAAATCTGAGAGTTCTTTAAATTTAGAATTTCATCTAGATGACAAAAATATGGGTAAATACAACTGTATCCTTACTCTCCAATTAGGACTATATATTATTTATCATTCAAGTCACACACAGTAAATTGAGAGGGATTTGATTTGATTCTACTATATTTTTAGATAATATGATTTAATGACTTTGAGAATAGGTTTGTGACTCAACCATTTACTACTTTTTTGTTTGTTTCTCTGGTGTGTTTCCATTTTTTTTAAAACTGGAGATTCTATATTCCACCATAGGATTGTTTTGAGTATCAAAAAAGATAATTCAAGGAAAATACTTAGTTTGCTGCTTACCATATAGCTAAATATTTATTCAAATATTAACAAGTTTAGAGTTCAATTTGCTAAGATTTTACCATCCATCCTGAAGAACTGAAAACAGCCACTAATCATTGCTTGCCAGTACTTGGTCATAATCAAAACTGCATTTTTCTTCCTTCAAATTTGGTGACCCCTCTTCTGCAATGTTCTTGTTCCTCACTGTCTGGTTTCCATTGCCCCTACTTGACTTTCTTACAATATCCGTAGTCTTTAAAATGTAAATGCTAGATAAACACTTTATCAAATAAAACTTTGTTTTGATTTTCATGGAAGGCTTTGCATTATTCAACTTGTGTTATGAAACAATTCCTGCTTTCCTGGATGACTAAGCAGAAACGCTTGCACAGTGCTGCACATCTCACCCTCTTTAAGCTTGTCTGTTCCTTCTCTCACATCCAGCTGGGCACCTCCTATATAATATCAATACCTAGGCTGGCAGTGGGTCAGGATGTCATTACTCAGGTACATCATCTCTCACTCCACATGGCTGCACCGGAGTCTCCAAGGCATTTGAATGTCAGCCTAACTATGATGAAGAAAACTCATCTTCTCTATATTATTTTACCCATGCCTATCTGAATAAGGGCAAGAAGAATGAAAAGCGATTACATGACTTAGAACAGGTCACCACAGTTCTTTGTACATAAATAGATTCATTTATAAGCACAGTAGGACTCCTTATGATCATGAAGAATAGTACTGACCAGGTTCAGGAGGACTGAAATCAATTTTGGAGGGCATAGAGAGCCCAGTATGATATGTTTTATAGTGAGGGAAAATGGACTATATTGCCATAGATTTCAACTGAAAAGTAGTGGAATCATGGAAATTGTAACATAAACAACACACAAACAAGCATCAAACTGATTTTAAAATGCCTCTTTGTATGTTCTATTGATTTTTCATTATTATGACCTTATTCTTAAACCTACTTGGTTGTGATCCTAATTTTCTACTCAATCTTTGTTTAGATCCCACTGGGATAGTGATATAGTGTGATTATTCAGAAAGGCACAGGAAAGAGGAGATTAAGACTCCCTGCTAATGAGAATAAGGGAAGGAAAGAGAAATGTGCCAATCTAAGTGTTCTACCTGTAAATTGAACTGCCAGACAAGAGGAAATAAATAATGCTTCACCACAAATCTCTTTCTGATGAAAAAAAAAAGGTCTAAAAATAAATATAAAGAAAAACAAACAGAACAGCTCAACTTCAGGGAAGCAGTATAAATTTATCATATATCTTTAACAACAATATTATAAATGTTAAATTATCTTCAGATTATTATTTTATATAGCTATAAGCAAAGCATTATTTTCTGAAAAATGCAATTACTTTTCTAAGAATCCAAATATAACATACTTCAGATATATATGTATTAGTTTCATTTTAATTATGATATTAATTTATTATATTGTCTATAAATGGGAAGTGAATTTCAATACGGTATTATTTATATTTACATATGAAATAGTACAATAAATTATTACAAATAATGATATATTCTTATAGTATCAGGCTTTTAATGAATAATGAAAATAATGACATTAGAACATTATAGCTTCTTATCATACATAAATATATGCATATATATCTACATCATCCACCTGATAACCTTTATATTTATTTTTGTATAAACTTTTAATCTCTCTTCATTTTCTTTGATCCTCCTTAAAATATCTTTAGTACAATAGTACAATGTAAATAGCTGCATTTTAAAAGTGGATTGTATTATAAGCAATATTGACATTTTTAAATCTTGCAACTATTCAGATATTAATAAAAAGCATATTTTTAAATGTTAATTATATTGAGAAATTCTCTTCCATTTGGTTTCTCAAATTAAAATGGGTATCATGTGAATATTAATTAAATCCAGCTGTACAGATGTATTACTTAGCTTTCATTTCCTTTCAAAATTAAGTTTTCCTTAGCATTAATCTGATATTTAAGAAAAGTTTAAATTGCTTTAGCCACTTTCTTTGAATGGGTTACTAAGTTAGTAGACATGAACAGGCTTTGAGTTGTACTGGACACAGATGGCTAAGAAATACACTTTGATGATATATTAATTGCACACATCTGAGTGAACCAAACAATTTCAGCAGGCTTCTGCTTGTGTGGCAGTGTGATATGGTCGCTAAGGATGAAGACTCTGGAATCAGATGGATATAGGTTCCTAGATTTGTGAACTTGGTCAAGTTATTTAATCTCTTTAAGCCTTAGATTTTCTACTTGTATTGCTAACAATAATATTAAATTTATATGGAAGTTATGAGGCTGGCATGACCAGTCTGGAGTGCTTGCATGGGAGAGTAATTATGGCATCATAGAATTTTAAGAGTGGGTAAATACTTTGGATAACTCCTTTTATGAATATAATATTCTCGTTTAAAAAATGTCTGTGACAGGGGCGCCTGGGTGGCTCAGTCGTTAAGTGTCTGCCTTCGGCTTAGGGTGTGATCCCAGAGTCCTGGGATGGAGTCCCGCATCGGGCTGCCTGCTCCGCTGGGAGCCTGCTTCTTCCTCTCCCACTCCCCCTGCTTGTGTTCCCTCTCTCACTGGCTGTCTCTCTGTCAAATAAATAAATAAAATCTTTTAAAAAAATGTCTGTGACAGATCTTATAAATTATCTAACATAGAGAGTACTGACATGTTTCCTAATGTGAATTTCTGAATCATGGGTTTCTATAAATATACATATAAAATAAGAAAATATATACTACTTTTTTAAAAGGAAAAACTAAATTAAAGAAAACCAAAACCAGATTTTAGTGTTTGCATGTCCACAACACTTTGAATCTATTTATCAAGTCATCAAATTGATATTTTCTGTTGATTTGGGAAAAGTGGAAGAATTTTCAGTTGCAATATATTGCAAACACAGTGAACCTTCATAATGTAAATATATATATCTTCACACCCTTTAACATGTTAATATTTTTCTCATACTTACTATATGTTATTTTTTGTAAAGAAATGAAATGATAAAATATGTTTAATGTTATCTTATCCCCTTCATCCTTCTCAGAGGTCAACTTTACCCTGGGTTGAAGCCATACTTTCTTTTCATTTTTTTTTCTACATTTACTTTATTTTAAATAACATATATCATTATTATTAGTATATATATTATTATTTGGGGGTATTTTAATATTTAATACAGGTTTTTTAAATTTATGAATCTTTTTGTAATAATCTTATTTAATTCACCATTCTTCTTTCCATGCTGACAGATATATAGATACATCTATTTTAACTATTATGAATTATTCCATTGTATTATTCAATTACAATTTTGTATTCATTCCCATACTGATGGACATTTAGGTTGTTTTTAATTTTTATATATTGTCAATGATACTGCAGTGAATATCTCTTCTTCATGATCAAAATTTTCTCTAGAATATTTTTATTATATATGTATATATACACTGACACACAAAATATATAAATATATATATTTATACTTAGTACATAGGTGTGTGTGAGAGTGTGTATATATTTATGCTTAGTACATAAGTGTATATATATACTTAGTACATGTAGAATTGTTTGTTAAGGACAGGCATATTTTCAACTTTATAGTTATTTCCAATTTCTCTTCAAAGTGATTGTACAAATTCACACGCCACATATCTAAAAGTTTCTTTACCTTCATACTCCAACTCACACTTGCTACTTTTTGGGGTTTTTCTGTTTGTTTGTTTTGTTTTGTTTTGTTTTGTTTTTTAGGATTTTATTTATTTATTTATTTGAGAAAGAGGGAGAGCTTGAGAGCGTGAGAGCACAAGCATGGGGAGAGGCAGAAGCAGAGGGAGAAGCAGATATCCACTGAGCCCAATACAGGGCTGGATCCTAGGACCCTGAGATCATGAGCTGAGCCGAAGGCAGAGCTTAACAGACTGAGACAGTAGGTGCCCCCTATTTTTTGTTTTTAACTGTTTTGTGCCTTCAAACCTTCAGGTAGGTTAGACTGCCCTTTAATTTTTCTTTTATAAAATTAGGATATTCTTATCTGTAGAAATTGTCTATAATTAAAATGATAAACTAAACTTAAATATATTTAACTTTCTCAATTAATATCAAGGCAAAAAGCAATCAAAACACCAATATCAAAATTATATTTTGAGCTATCTAAATCTCTATACGTCATTAAGACACTTCTAAGGTAGATTGGCTGACTGCATATTCAACCAGTCATTTATAATTTTTATTTTGTTATATTAGTCACCATACCAGTCATTTAACAGTATTTATTGAGCTCTAATTTTGGTGGTGTATCTGGGAAAAGAAAAAGTTCATGGTCCTTATTTTTTACGTGGCATAGTTAGCCTATATCTGAGATAGTGAACTGTAAACTAAGCAGCTGTATATGAAAAGAATGGGAAAGCCAGTCTTTGCTTAGCAATATTTTAGAATCTAACATGCTTAGGAGGAAAATAAGTTTTAAAAAATCACATACAATTAAATTTGAAATTAAATATTATAAGTTCAGTTCCTAATTCTACCACCTCCTAGCTGTATAAACCTTGGCAGTTCCTTAACCTCTCTGTGCTTTATTTGCCTCACCTGTTATAATTGGGATGCTTCATGTAGCTATTATAAAAACTGAGTTTGTACATGGGAAGTATTGACAATGGGATCTCACACATAGTGCTATAAAATGCTATTATTATAGAAATTTTTAGTAAAATATTAACTATCTTAAGATATCTATCTAACCATTTTTGAGTTTCATAACTCTCTCTTCATCTGTAACTTCACTACAACCCATTGTCCAGTAGCTCTTTTGAAAATATAACTCCAATAACTACTGACCACCACCTCCATCCCACCCACCCATCACAGAACTGGTTAAAATTTCTTATTTCTTCTCATTACACTTTGAATAAGAACTCAGACTCCTGTAACCTACAGAGCCCTCTGTCATCAGGGCTTTGACTACCTTCCCAAACTCATTTCTTCCTTGGTCTTCAGCTCACAGGTCCCCGTGGGTCTCTTTTGTTCCTTAATCATTACAAGGCCTTTCAAGCTTCTGAGCCCATGCATTGGCTATTCCCTTTGCTTTTTCCTGGATGTGCACTTAGTTTGCTCCCTCAAGTCTTAAGAACTTAGATCAAATGCTACTTCTTCAGAAAGTCTTCAACTGATCAGCATACTTCAAGTACCCCCACCCCTGCCTTGTCAGGTATCCTTAATATATAGCTTGTTAATATAAGAACACTTTAGTAAACCCTGTATTTATCAATTCTATCTTGTAGATATATTTTTATATTTACTTATAGGTAAATATTTAGACCCAGGAAACACTAACTGAAAATTCCACTCAAATTGCATATTAAGATCAGTTAATATGCCCAATAACTATTTCAACAGGCCCAGGAGTGAATGAAAACTGTATAAATTTTTTTAAAAAACAGAAATAACAGGGTGGCTGGTTCAGTGATCTCAGGGTTGTAAGTTCAAGCCCACTTTGGGCATAGAGATTACTTAAAAACAAAATCTCAAAAAGAAAAAGGGGGCCACGTGAATGGCTCACTTGGTTAAGCTTCTGACTCTAGATTTTGGCTCAGGTCATGATCTCAGGGTCATGAAATAGAGCCCCACGTTGGGCTCTATGCATGGTCTGCTTGGGATTCTCTCTCTCCCTTTCCCTCTGCCTCTCCTCTACCCACCCCTTTTCTCTCCCTTGCACGTGCTCTCTCTCCCAAAAAAAGAAAGAACAGCACGTAAAGCATATTATCTCATTCACTGCAGAATTGCTTCAGCAAAATTTAATATTTCCTATAATATAAAAAGAGAGGTTGCTTGGTGTTTTCTAAAGACTGTTAATTGGTTCAAACAAGATTTCCATATGCTTTTATTTTACATTTCACAGATTCCAATAGCACAATAAATCAATAATGTAGCCATAAGCTCATTTTTCAGTTTGATTTTGAGCATTTGATTTTTCTATAATTATTTTATTAAAATTCCAGACAGATTAATTTCTTTCAAAAATAATTCTTTATTCCTACATATAAAAAATTTAGCATATATGTATAAAATTATGATACAGCGAGATGTCATGTTTCCTTTAAAATATATAAACTAAATGTAGATTTTAATACTGAATTCTATATTTTGCTTACAATGAAGTTTTTATAATAAGTATCTAAATAATTCATAGACCTTTTTTCAAAGGAACAAGGCCCAGATTTTATATTCTATGTACCCTGATGAATTTATATTCCCCTAAGGGCCCATCATTTTATTCATAATTGATTATGGAATATGATATGAAATTACCAAAGAATTTCAAAATTGATGCTTGGGAAATTGGCCACCATTTAGCTCAGACTCCATAGGCTGTGGAGTCACATTTTAAAGACAATTAATACCCCAGTTATTTGGGTTTATGGTATATTAAGTTTTAATTTACTTAAAAGTAAAACAACAAGAAAGCAAAACATTTATTTTAATTATAAAAGACCTAAATTGTATTTGTATTCATTTTCTATCATTTTAAGGCCAAAAGAATCTTTCACGGGGAAAATATTCAAATTACCATAAACTTACATATTTTGTTTATAGCTATAAATTAAATATCAACTACAAGCAAACTGCATTTTAAACATTAATTAAAAATTGCAGACTTACAGCGGATGGCAGAAAGGGCTTCAAGTTAATTTAGCTGTTTTAATTCAATCTGACTGACTTAATTATGCTGCCATACTTGGTTGAAACAGAAATATTTTTCTCTTTATTTTGATGAATTTAAAATGTACGATACTTTGCTATTTTTTCCTAAAATAATGGCACAATTCATAGTAGATTTTAAATATTATTGACATGTTATATAAAAATGCAGAATAATGATCTAATTTATTTGTTAAATGCCACCATATAGTCATTTCATTTATATTTATAAGCTATTTTCTCAAGGTTATGAATTAAAGACTATTTGTGGCTCACAGAAGGCCTGTGCTAAGATATAATAAATGAAAAATAGTAATGTTTGCATCTAATTTTTGTTTTTTGAATTTAGATAAGATTTTGCTCATGTTCCTTTCTGTTCTATTTGTTGGCCAAGCTGAAAGGCTCTATACAAAAACATATTTTATATTAGGCTAGACCCTCTGTAGAGGATGACTAAGCATTTTAGGTTTTTTCTCATCTTATCTTTCCAAAACCAAGTTTCATTATTTTGCTCCCCAATGATACTGAGTTTTCAGTAATTCATGTCTCAGAGACAAAGTATCCAAGACATCCTACCCTGACCCACACTTGTGGGCCAATTATGTGTGGCAGGCAAGAATTATTTTTATCATATTAATTATTGCTGATAACTTTTCTGGTTCAGAACAGAAGCCAGTGGGAAAATATGTAAAATTGGTAGTGTTAAGCTTCACTCCAAACTCCACCAAACACAGCTGTCTAAGCTTACAATTTAGAGAGCCACATGGAAATCAGATCAATCTACCTTGTAATGAATAGCGCATCTTCATGACGTCACTCAGGCCAGTCAACTTGTGGTTAGGACTTGAACGTAGTGAACTTTGGTCACCTGGATCACTACACGTTAGAATGACTGGAATCATAGAGCCTTAAAGATGGACGAAAACGTAAAGATTTTTTTCTTGTAGGGGAAAATGTAAATTTCACCACAGAGAATGTTTCTAAGTGATACAGCTTGTTAGCGGCAGACAGAAATAAAAACTTTGCTTAGTTGACACTGAGGCCAAGGAACTAAAGACAATGTCAGCAATTTAAAAAATGATATTCATATATAAGACTTTAATAACAGTTAATCACAGACACTGATTCCATCTTTCTTACATGAATGTCTCTAATCAGATGACTGCAACCACATTCTCCTTTGCCAGCTTTGACATAACCATAAGTTATTTACTCATCAGATAAGCCCAGCCATGAATCCAATGAGAAGCACCATAAAAGCACCATTAATTCATACTACGCATTCCTCTTCTTTTTCATACCCATTGTCATTATCCTCCCACAACATTTAAACTAATTCTAATTGATGGATTCCATCAGCAAATTAAAAAACAATACTCTCTAGACTTCAGTGATGAAAAACATACAGCGTAAAACAATATGTTCTTTGGAAATGCAGCACTTTGTTATCTTTATGGTGCAGAGTGAAAGACAAATTAAGAGAAGAATGCTGTGCAAGCCTTTTTTATTGCTTTTATGATAATAAGAAGATAGTTCGTATTTGTTTTGATTGGGTGGTACAAATACATTGTCCTGGTACAATTTATTGATTTGGTTAAAAATCAGTGGATGCCTGATTGAAAACTTACAGGTGTTTCCTTCCGATAGTTTACATTTGCAATTTAAATTGCATTTATAAGCTTAAAACCTCATCCACAACTACAATGTTTGCTTCTCTAAAGAACAACCTACATTTCATGAAGTAATTTTTTATTAGCATTCAGTTGTAATTCATACCATAATCTTTTTTGATAAGGAGGCAAGTGCCATTTATTGTGAATAAAGTTAGGATGAGAAACTGATTACAAAGTAATATTTATTGGAGACAAGGGAGAAATTACAACAATATTTTACATGTTCTTAAAGTTTGAAATGAAAATTGAATCTTTCCATTGTGATATTGAGGGTGTAAATAAAAGCTCTCTCTGTTTTTATGCAACCTTCCCTTTGTGTTGCCTCTCTGTCTGAAATTCAGATTTGAGGTACAAATGTAGCAGAACTACTCAAGAAGCCCATTTATAAAGATGATTCCTGGCGAAACACACACACAAAAAATATCCAAGTGTTTCCAAATACTCACTGTCACAAGCCCGAGATGGCGTTGGATTGGAAAGCAACCTCCACTCTTCTTGAACCAAGCTGGCATAGTGATTCCTTCTGAAACTGTCTCTATCTGTCTCTGTAATGCTTCTCTAACACTGGAGATATTTCTCCTGACTGCTGAAATGTACATCTCGTGCTGTTGCAAATACTGCCATTGATTGGAAAGCACCGTTGTAAGCCTAAAAGATGTATTTTAAAACTCTGTGTTGTTGCCCTGAGTTAAATGTACATGAGTTATCACTGATAATCTTCTCATTAATTGTGGAGAATAATGATGTATAGACAGTGTTAGAAAATAGTGTTACTTAAAAATCTTGTATCTTTCTTTAGAGGTGCTTTAACCAAGAATAGCAGACATTTTCCTAAAATAATTCAAAATAATCCTGATCTCTTAAATCTCTGGTTTTGTTTTTTTGTTTTTTGACTGTATAGTAGCCTTATTTCAATTGAAGAACAAAGCCCTGAATCCTCTTTCCAAAGCTATTGATTTTTCCATTTGGAAAAAGAAGTTGAGGGTGGCAACCTGCAATCCTCAGAGTTTCCTCCATTTTTATGCCAGAGACATATGCACAATTTTAACTTAAATAGGAGGATTCTATAGCTATGGATAGCAATTAAATATGAAGGGTTGTGAGCAAGGAGTGCAAAAGCTTTTTTCTAAGTTTTTGCTTATTTTTGTTGATATAAAGAAATTGAATTATCACTATAGGTGGGATTATAATTTATTTATGGTTGGACAGTGGTAATATCTCTTAATCTTGATCCTCTTTGTCAACCTTCTCAATTTCCATTTCTCATCTTCATTATGAGGCTTTGAGATCAGAAGCATTCCTTTCTTCCTCAAGTATGTGTCACCACCAAACCTTGCTTCATGATGCTTATTTCTGTGAAAGATTTCATAGTAAAAATTAACCTGAACACTGCAGTTTACTAGCATCTTCAAAGTTGCAGATCACTAATGCTTTAGGGGGGAGTTATAAGACAATTTCCAAGTTCACATTCAAAGGAGTGGTAGAATCTGATCATGGTATTTGCTTGGATTATAGATCAGCAGAACCTAGTGATAGACACTATCTATCTTCAGCATTGTCATTTAGATCCCTTCCCTCTAAAGTGAGATCTTGTTTCTCTTATCCCTCTTGATGGACTGCCATATTTAAAAGTCACTGATTTACCAGCAGTGCTTCCAAATTAGAAAAAAAGACCGCCCGAGGAGATGAAATTCCTGACAATGAAAATATGGAGACCTGTAGTTTTAATTTCTAAGGCTACAAATAGTTATTTATGCATCGCACTCATTGTGAAGAGATCTGGTGTTTATTTCTTTACGCAAGTTCCCATAAAGTATCATGTCACAGCAGAAGAGAATGACATTAAAGTTCCGGTTATTCTGAGGAGAATTAGCACAAATGCCAACATGAGACAAGACAAAGAGCACATGTTTTCATTTCTGATTTAGCCCAGCACTGCAAATAACAGGGCCATTCTTCTCTTTTGCTTTCTAAGTGGAGTTTTACTGGCCACAAATAGCCTAAAATAAGAAATCAGATAGGTGACAGGCTAAATCCCAGAAACTGGGAAACTGAACAGGCACAGCTCTAACAATCAACTTCCATCAATCAGTGACCCCAACCCACTCATAAAGAATTATAATACTTTCAGTTTCAACAGTATTATGGACCTGAGACCCTCAAGCTTTATGCAATATGTATTAAACTTCTCACCTTTTGGTAGTCTTTGTTCCAACTTGATTGTTATATAGGAAACTAAATTCTTTAAAAATCAAGGGGAATCAAAAAGTAGTCAAAGGAAAGCTATTAACAACCTAAGTCTGCACCAAATAGTTTACAATTGTGAGAATTACCAGCAGCCATTCAAGAAATGTGAAAGAGTGCCAGTGGGTTGCTAATTCAGAGGCACAAGTGTCATTTTTTGATAAAATGTATCACAAGATCATAGAAGGTTTTAAAACTTCCAAGTTGCCCAGGCGTCGAGACTGCAGCTGGAGCATATCAAAGGCCGAAACATCAGAGCTCAGAGCCCAGCAGGGAGAAAGGTGGTAGTTTCAAGTGACAACTGAGATTAAAAACTACAAATGTGTGATTTAATTTTAGTAGCATATTAATATTTTACAAAGGTTCTCTAGCACTAATTTTTTAGAGATAAATCCCAACAAGAAATGTCCCTTCCTTTCGTCCTTTATCTCAGAATTCCATGACCATTCATGACCACTGTGACACCAAACACCTATTTTTGTTCCTTGGAAAAACACAGCAGGTCAGACAGACTCTCAGGCAGAAATCTGTTTCCTCTCAACTCCCCTGCTGAGTAGAGTAAGTGTAGGGCACAGCAGAAAGATAAGAATGTGACCTCGTGCCCCATCCCCACCAGTCAACCTAAGGAAAGGATCACGAAGAGATACAATAAAGACCATTGCGCCAGGCATTGTCAACGCCCTCCCACTCCGTCTCCAACAGACTCAGAGCATCACTTGTATTTATATAAAAACATACAAGAAATGAAAAAGGAAGAACCCCACAGTATACATTTATTATTATTCCTTTTGGAAAAGTTATTAATATAATTGGAAGACCTTAAGTGTTATTAAGAAACAAACATGGAATATTTAAACTCAATCATATACATACCAGTATAATTTGGGTTGGCTGATTGCTTCTGTATTTTAGCTTATTATTACTTACATAAACAAAGTGATTTAAAAGTAAATCATGTTTCTCTAAATAATTTTTAAGTAAATGTGTTAATTCTTATAAATTTTTTGAGAACTATTGTGTGCTTAATGCATTTTTGAAAATATTGAAACATTCCAAGGCTCATTCCTAAGCTCTTCTCCTATAATCTCATCCTCTCTGTCCTTATATTACATACTTGGTTCTTGCTCATCATTCTCTTTTCTATGTCTTTGACATTTTGCAGTTGGAACACTCTGTCACCAGACCTTGGCTGACTTCTTGACATTCAGTTCTTCACTCAACCATCCTCTAATGAGCATGAGTCACAGTGATTGGACCTGGTGATAAAATAGTGAAAGAAGGGTGCACTGGTGTTATACGCAAATAATGAATCATGGAACATTACATCAAAAACTAAGGATGTACTGTGTGGTGACTAACATAACATAATAAAAAATTATTATAAAAAAATAGTGAAGGAAGGATAACCTTTGTCCTTGAGAAGCATATAATCTATAATCTATATGATTGACTTTTGAGTTAGAAAAGTGTTCAATTAAATATATCTCAAAATTTTGTTCATTGAGAAAGAATAAAAGATTACTTACACAATTAAACAAATATTATATCTTACTAAGAAAAAATTATCCTTAACATGCTTTATTTTACAGCTCCATATCACTAGTGAATCAGAGACAATGAGAGGATAGAGAGAGAGGAGGGGGAGAATGTGTTAGTGATCTCATTTGCATTAAAAATGTCATGCATCCTCAAGTTGCACTAAAAAATATGAAGATATTCTGAAACATGCTCTGTTGTGAAACCAGACAAAGGTAAGCCAGAGAGATTCAGAGCCAGAAACTATGAAATATTCCAAGTAATGGAGTTGACAGTATTAATTGGCCCTTTAGTCAACCAAAGAAAATTGTCATTTTAACTTAGCCCCTTCCCAACCTTGGCAAATAACAGACTACTAGAACATTCATTTTCACCTGAATTGTATTACTCTGTGTATTAATGTGTGTGTGTGCATGTACACTTATACAGGAAGGTATTGGTGGGTAAAGAATATAAAATGTGCATGTATATACAATAATATATATATTTCATGGCAATAAGACCACATTTGTCTTATATGCCACCAATATCCAATTCATAGCATAATTTCTTGTTAAAATGGATGTTAATAGATAGTTATTAAATGTGTAAATAATAGCTGAGAAATTCAAATTTATAGGTAACATTTGATGTATTTCAAATTCCAAAATGACCTGGATTTACATTGGTTTCAAATACAAAGCAAAGATATATTAAAGAAGCCACATACAAAAGAAAGTTAGATTTCTCTTTTGACCTATATAGGTAAGGAAGGAGGAAAGATTTTACTATAAACAGTGATGAGAAGGTAATTGGTATGAGCATAAATATAGATATGGGTGTAAATGTAAGTATGGCAACTTGGGAATATAAAAAGATGGATAAAGAAGAGCAAATGATATATCAGCACAGCTATATATATGGGGGGGAGGGGGGAGAGAGAGTGCACACTCCATGATTTTAAGAATATTTAATTCTTGTTTACATAGATGTCTCATTTCATAATTTGATCATTTGATCTCAGAATTTTTTAAAAATAAAACAATTAGGGCAGACTGCTGCTCCCAGAAAGATGGAGTAGATATAATCTTTTTCCATATTTCTCCTGCTAAGAACAGCTAAAAACCATGCATGTTATATATAAAACAAATATCAAAAAAAATTAAAAATCTGCAAGATGAAAAGAAGAATGTAGATCTACTAGAGACCTCATGATCCATGAAACAACATAGTTGTGGCTCTCTGGGTTTCCTTTTTGCCTCAAATATTCCAGACTTGGGGCACAAGAAGACAGAAACTCAGAAACACCAATAAGAATGGACCAAAATAAGACCCAACAAAAGACTGCTCTCTCTATCCAAATGAAGAGAAAAGGGGCCGCCTAGAAAGACAGAAAACTTTTCGACAATAACTGCTCTTCTCCAGCCAAACACAGAAAAACTATGGTCCTATACCCATACACACCATCAAAGAATGTGAACAACCTAGATTTTCACTCTTTGGAGTGAACTAGGCTGAAACTAGGTGCCCCTTCACCTGTATCAGAATGGTGAATACCAAGTGGAAAGTAGGGAGTTTCACCACTGCCTAGTGGTGATGAGGCCACCACAATCATGTTGTCACTGGAGGCCTCATGGGTTGCTGGCACTATCAACCCTGACCAACTGAAATGAGAAGCTCTTACACATAGGTGTCAGGGAAAAAAGCTGCATGCGGAGTCAGGACTTGTACCTGCACCTGGCATTATGAGTCGGCACACATACTTCCTTTGCCCGAGCAATGCCAAAGGAAGCCATGGAAAGTACGTTCTAAAGCAGAACCAAAGTCTCATCAAATAACAACAACAACAAAAGTCCAGGTTTCAACTGTAAATGATTCATGACACAAAGAACCAGGAAAATCTAGTTAAATGAAACTGAGTGAAAAAAGACAATCAATAGTAACAGCACCAAGGTGACAGAGATATTACAATTATCTGTTTAAGATTTTAAAGCAGCCACCATGAATTTCAAGGAGAAATTATAAACATACTTGAAACAAATGAAAAAAAATTAAAGTCTCAACAAAGAAATACAAAGTTTCAGACAAGAAGTAGAATAGGTTAAATAAAAGACAGAATAAGGAATTTACCAAATCTGAATAACAGAAAGAAAATAGACTATCATAAAAACAAAATACAGAAACAAAACAGCTGTGGCGACCAGTGGGACTATAACAAAATATTTAGCAGTCATGTCATTGGGTTTCATTAAGGAGAGGAGAAAGAGAGCAGAGATGAAAAAAAATAGTCAAAGTAGTTATGGCTGACAACTGAGTTTGATAAGAAACATAAATCTACAGATTTCAGAAACTGAAATAGGGTAAACCCAAACCAATCCATACTAAGGTTTTGCTGGCTAAGGTATAGAGAAATTAGATCATGCATACATTGTTGATTGGAATATAAAATGGCACAACCACTCTGGAAAACAATTTGAAAGTTTCTTAAAAAAACAAAATAAAACAAGAAAAACCACTACGCATGCAACTACCATATGTCCCAACAATTGTATTCCTAGGCATTCATCCCAGAAAAATGAAAATTTTTGTTCACAAAGAAAAACCTAGATGCAAGTATTTATATCAACTTTATTTTAAATAGACAAAACTTGAAACAATTCTGATGTCTTTTGATAGATGAGTAAACTGTGGTAGATCCATACCAAGGAATAATACTCTGCCCAAAAAGAAAAGAAAAGAAAAAGAATGAAGAATGAAATACTGATACATGCAAAAACCTAGTTGAATTTTCAGAATTATGCTAGTGGGGGCGCCTGGGTGGCACAGTGGTTAAGCACCTGCCTTCGGCTCAGGGCGTGGTCCCGGCGTTGTGGGATTGAGCCCCACGTCAGGCTCCTCCGCTATGAGCCTGCTTCTTCCTCTCCCACTCCCCCTGCTTGTGTTCCCTCTCTCACTGGCTGTCTCTATCTCTGTCGAATAAATAAATAAAATCTTAAAAAAAAAAAAAAGAATTATGCTAGTGAAAAAGCTAAAGCGAAAGGTTATTTACTGTATGATTCAATTCATAGAATATTCTTAAAATGACAAAATTATAGAAATAGGTACAGATTAGTAATTGACAGAGATTTGGGAGTACTGTGGAGGGAAGGAAGTAGGTGTGCTTTAAAATTATAATAGGAGAGATTATTGTTTGAATATTCATTGTCTTCATTGTACTTGTCAATACCCTGGTTGTGATGTTGCACTATAGTTTTGCAACATGTTGCCACCAGAGGAAACTGGGCGAAGGCAAATCTCTGGGATTTCTCTGTATTATCATCATTTACTATTATTTTTTTAAGTAGGTTCCATGCCTAGCATGGAGCCCAACATGGGGCTTGAATTCATGACCCCTAGCTCAAGAACTGAGCTGAAATCGTGAGTCAAATGCTTAACCTACTGAGCCACCCAGGTGTTCCTTCTCTGTATTATTTCTTACTATTGCATTGGAATTTACAATAATCTCAAAGGGTTTAATCAAAAACAGCTTTAAAAATTGTGATGATTAATTTAATGTGCAAACTGACTGGATCTCGGGGTGCTCAGACATTTGACCAAACATTATTCTGGGTATTTCTGTGTGTCTCTGGATGAAATTAACATTTGAATAGATAGACTGAGTAAAGCAGATGTCAGTCCCTAATGTGAACGAGCCTTATCCAAACAACTGAAGGCCTAATAGAACCAAAAGCCTGAGTAAGATGAATATTTCTCCTGCCTGACTGCATGAGGGGAGACTCTGAACTTTTCTGGCCTTGGGAGTGGGATGGAAGCATCAGCTCTTGGGTGGCAAGCCTGCTGGTGTTCAGACTGGCACTAGCACTACATCAGCTCTTGTTCTCAGACCTTTGGCCTTGGCCTGGAACTACCCATTCATTCTCCTAGGTCTCCAGTTGGCTTACTGCAGCTTTTAGGACTTCTGAGCCTCTGCAGTTGCATGAGCTACCATTATCATAGACATATATAGTATTGGTTCCATTTATCCAGAGACCCCTAATATAAAAATATTAGGAGACTATTTCAAGCATATAACTTAGGTATGAAAAGGAATTCTGTATACCACTTTTAATTGATTCTTTCACAGAAAAAAAAAAAGAGAGAAATCATAAACATTCTCTTTAGTTTATCAATATTGCACAATGTGTATGTATGAAGCTTAGTAACAAATGGTGGTGGTGGAAGTAGAGGCAGGTAACAAGAAGTGGGATGATGTCAATTAAAATACATACCCATAGAAATTTAATATACAAAAAGGGCAGTTTATCTTTCTTAAATAAATGCCTGTGTTCATTACCTATTCAGATCAGCATGTGGTAATTTTTATTTGTCAGTGAAAATCAATCAACCTGCACTTAAAAAAAAAAAAAAGGTAGACTATTTTGGGTCATCAGTATGATTCAAGTGGTATTCTATTTTAGAAAAGTCATTTCTTTTTAAAGATGTTTTTAATATTCATGATTTGAACATTTAATTATGGTTGATATTAAATAAAAAGAATGAGAGCACATTTTGACTTGCAAAGTTTGTAATTCACTAAGAATTCATTAGGCCATACTCAGTAGTTTAGGAGTCAATCTTCAGTTTTTTGAAATTCAGGAAAAGCATATTTAACTATAGATAAATCTAATTGTAAAACTTTTTTGAAGTTTCTTTTCAATAAGACAACACATAAACTACAGCTGTATTAAAATAAGCCCAATTTCCATTTTAGTGCTGTTCTTATTCCTTATGAAAAATTTAAATCAAAAGTTCACACATAATTTCCATATTACTCATAAGATACTAAACTCAGATTTTCTCAAAAAATATTACTTGATGATAAAAGGGATTTCAAAGTTACAGAGATTCTAATTCAAATCTGCAACCCCACCTACTATGGCCACCATAACCATAACACCATGCAACTATTCTTCACTTTGAGTGTCTACTACATGCCAGGGAAGGTATATACATAGTATTTCATTTTGCCCTCATAACAATCAGGCATGAAGATACAGATGGTTTCATTTTACAGGTAGAGGATCAGGCTCACATTTGTTGTAAGTATCTGGACAGTTACTTAAACTTTCTTTGTTTTAGTTTCCTCACTATTACAAATTTTAAGCAAGATACATATGTGATATATTAAATTCACTGCCTTGAACCTAACAATCATTAAATAATGTGATAACCTTTCCATTTTCATTAAAATATTATTAAGGTTCATGTCATTTACAGAAGTCAGGCTCTGTTTATAATACCAGGATAGAAGTTGAGCATCCAAGATGTAGCTGGTCAAGGTTGAGTGTTTAGAGTGTTTACGGATATAGCTTACTTGACTTGAGTCAGCTTCACACGCTCTTATAAAAAAAAAAAAAGATATATACTAAATAAGCTGTCCATTCAGGACTTTTTTATACAGAGGAAGTTTGTTTCTTATGGTATACCATCTGTAGGAAGTAGTTGACAAGAAATGGCATTGTGCCTTTCACATTTGTCAAATTAAAAATAAAGTTAAAGTCTTGAATTGATATTAAGATAAAACAAAATTTTTAAGCTTCCTAAGATTCAAATCAAAAGACTTTTCATGCTTTAACATTCGGAGCAGCACGAAATGACTCCCTTGGGCTCATTGCTAATTTTAAAGCTATTAGACATAAGGGCTGGATTTCAAGGGAGGTACGTACTGAATTCATTCTTTTTCCTTTCCAGAGGGAAACCCACGAGGCTTCAAGATTTAAAGTCAGTCAGCTCAACAGACCATGACAAGACTTGAATCTTCTTGATAAATACAAAAACACATTAAGAAGCTGTTTGATGGGGCTGTGTCTGGAATGGCTTTGAGCGAAACTTTGATTATCTAAGACATCTAATTCCTAAACAAATAAAAATATCTCTTATTTTTCTCAATATTTTAAAATATTGTAATTATGAAGACAGCATAGGAATATGGGGAAAGATATCTTCAGATTCATGTAGCTGCATTTCTGATTACTGATATTCTATATCGCATTATGTTTAATGATACGATGTTATTCAAGTTTTGATATCATTATTTTCCCACAAGATTGGGTAACCAGTGTGTGACTTTTTGATCTAAACAGATAACTTAAATAACTTTTATTTAATATCATTTAATAATGCTTACAAAATCACACATGATACATTATGGGTGAGGCAACACACCTTTCACATTTTCCTGTAAATTCTTATTAATATTATAGAAGTCACAGTAATTTGAAATATAAATTAATATCAAGGAGATTATCTACCCAAAGATAATTAATGAGATTTTTTTATTACTTGCAATAATTAATTTTGTGTCTTTCAAAGTACAGTTATTTCAGCTCAAATAAAATGGCAAAAAAAAAAGTAGTTTTAATCATATAATTAAGTAAAGAACTGGGTTTGTGATTCAAGTAATGCATCCCTGGTTTTTGATGTAAAGTTCGATGATTCATTAGTTGCGTATAACACCCAGTGCACCATGCAATACGTGCCCTCCTTACTACCCATCACCAGCCTATCCCATTCCCCCACCCCCATCCCCTCTGAAACCCTCAGTTTGTTTCTCGGAGTCCATAGTCTCTCATGCTTCATTCCCCCTTCTGATTACCCCCCTTTCTTTATCCCTTTCTTCCCCTACCGATCTTCCTAGTTCTTATGTTCCATAGATGAGAGAAATCATATGATAATTGTCTTTCTCTGCTTGACTTATTTCACTTAGCGTAATCTCCTCCAGTCCCGTCCATCTTTCTGATGGCTGAGTAATATTCCATTGTATATATGGACCACATCTTCTTAATCCATTTGTCTGTTGAAGGGCATCTTGGCTCCTTTCACAATTTAGCTATTGTGGACAATGCTGCTATGAACATTGGGGTGCATATGGCCCTTCTCTTCACTACGTCTGTAGTGAGTTGGGGTAAATACCCAGTAGTGCAATGGCTGGATCATAGGGTAGCTCAATTTTTAACTTTTTAAGGGACCTCCACACTATTTTCCAAAGTGGCTGTATCAACTTGCATTCCCACCAACAGTGTATCTTTCATTTCTCATAGCAGATATTCATTCAGATTCCCTTGTTCAATCCTCCAAGATGAGTGGCATGAACCAGAGAGATGCCCTGAAGTATGATTAGGAAATCTTTAGCCCACAGAACATAGTCTAGCCCACAGAACATAGTTTCTTGAGGGCTGAACTCATGTCCTTGGTCTCCTTAATATCAGGTTCCTAAGAACCTTGATAACTGGCCAAATATTACCATTCTACAAAGTTAATTAAGCTATTATTTCCTATAAGACCTTAAAAGGACTCTTTATGGCTTCATATGCACTCAGAGTCCTCTGGATTTAATAACAAATTTTAAGAATATTTAAATGCACTGAAATTCCCCTTTAATTCTGACAAGTGGTACACTTCATTCTAGGCTTTCACCAGGTAAAGGGCAGTCAGATTACCATTAGAATTTTTTTTTAAGCCAAAATACTTACGCTAGGCAATTTCTCCTTAGTGATGCTTCATTTTCCTTACTTCTAAATAAGAAATTTAGAAGGTTTTATTTCCTGGTAATTTGTATAATATTCTGTTTTATCTAATTTTCTTCTTTGTCCTTAAGTAGACACTTTGCATCTGTTGGGCTTATGATGTTCTTCATCTCCCATAATATCTCTTGATTTTCCTTTTTTACTTTCAAAATAAAAATATATGTCTCTTTGTTATCTATATCTTTATTTTGAAATAAAAAACATATATATATAGAAAGTAAAAGACATATATATATATAAATATATATGTATATTTAAGCCACAAATTAAAAGGTGACTGCAGACTTTTTTCTTATTTTCTTAAGAAATGATTTTGTATTAACAAAAGGATTGGAAATTATATTTCAAATGAACAAAATTTTCAGACTAGAGCAAACATGAACTTGATTTTTTTCCCCTAATAGTATAGGGTGTAGTTAATATCAAGTCTCTCTCATATCATGTAGCATTGATAATCAAAAGTGAGCTAAGCAATATTTAGCAAGGATAATCTCTTTTCTCTATATACAAATATCGATAATTAAAGCAAAGAAGGCAACTATTCCAGGTTGTATGATCCTAATTTATACAACTAAGTAAGATGTCGATAAAATTTATATTTTTGAGGTACTTGAAAAATATGGGGCACCTGGGTGGCTCAGTCAGTTAAGTGGCTGCCTTCAATTTAGGTCATGATCTCAGGGTCCTGGGATCAAGCCCGTCCTCCGGCTCCCTGCTCAGCGAGGAATCTGCTTCTCCTTCTCTCCCCACCCCCCGGCTCCTGCTGTCTCTCTCCCTCTCAAATAAACAAAATCTTTAAAAAAAAAGAAAAGTACACAACATTGTTTTACATATGTATATACCTGTATTTTCGTTGACCTACTTGACATAATTTTATAAATTCTGACTGCTACACTGTACTGCATTGTAGATATATATCTTCATTCACTTACCCATTCAACTGATGATAAATACCTACACAGTTTCTACATCTTTACTACCACAAACAATGGTATATTTCCATGAGCATCTGCCAGAGATATTTCTGGTACTAATTTTTTATTAGGTACTGCTAAATGGCTTCCTAGAATGGCCACCTAGACTTCCCCAAAACACAGATGCATGCACACATACATACACATAGTGTATAAGTTTAGATCTTGTATACAGTTGGATCTCTACTCAAGATTGTATTTTATTTGTATTTTGATCTTTAATACAATGTTTCTTATGGATTTTAAAAACCTAAAGTGGAAATAAAAGCCATGAAGCTAAAGAGAAAACATGCAAAAGAGAAAGGATTAATTAAATAAAACAAAAAATGTTCATATATTAATGCTCATGTATTAAAATTGTTTTATCACCTAATGTCAATAAAATAGATATTTATAAATTGACACTAATATCTAGATATTTCCCCAAGCTGACAAAACTTACTTTTTCACTGATTCTTGTACCATATCTCAAATGCCATGAAAGAGAATTTTAGGAAATTAATCTTGAGAATTTCATGAAAATAGTCCACTGTTTCAGGTATTTCTAGACTTAAATGTTATGAAACACTTAGGAAAAAATCTTTATTCATCAGGAAATCCTTAAGTTGATAGAATATAAAGGTTAAAATAATAACTGCCTGCTATACTTTGAGATATGTTGATACCTCGGAAGATAGAGAAGCCTAGCAAATATGCTTAACTCAGAAGTCACACATTATCATTGTCCACATAGAAGGAAAGAACATACATGGCCTTGCTCAGATTTATTTGAATAATTTAGGTAAATTGATTCTAAAAATCAAACTTTAATATATTTTTCTTTTCAAAATACCTATTAATCTCTTCTTTTTGAAACATCTTTCAAATATATGCTTCATTTTCAATGTCCATCCAAGAAAGGCTAAGTCAAGCAGTGGCATATTTCAATATAATAATAATGATAATACTGTAGATAATATTACAGATATTAATAATATAATGAGAAGCACTTCTATTGACTGCTTATTGCATGCCTGGGACTACATAAAGATTACCCCATTCGGTCCTGAGAACACCATGAAATAGGGATTATTGTCACCATCAACAGAAAAGAAACAAACAGAGAAGTGGAGTAACTTGATGTCTCATTGTTTGTAAGAGGCAAAGCCAGGACAATATGATGCCATCAACTCAGCTTTTTTCAATATATGTCCACTTTATTTATTTATGTATTTGATTTTTTTTTTTGAGAGAGAGAGAGAGTGAGAGAGAGAAAGAGAGTGCATGTGTGCAAGAGGTGGGGAGGAAGGCAAAAGGAGAGGGAGAGAAGAGAATCCTAAGCAGGCTCCCCACATAGTGCAGAGCTGGACATGGGACTCAATGTCACCACACTGAGATCATGTAGTGACATCAGCCAAAATCAAGAGTCTGACGCTTAACAGACTGAGCCACCCAGGTGCCCCAATATATGTCTACTTTCAAAGCTATCCTGTGATGGTGAATTTTATGAGTCGACTTGGCTGGGTCATTGTGCCCGTATATGTGATCAAACATTATTCTGGATGTTTTGAGAGGATGCTTTTTGAGTAAGGCTAATATTTAAATTGATGGACTTTGAATAAAGTAGACTGTCTTCCATAATGTGGGTGGGCCTCATCCAATAATTTGAAGTCCTGAGTAGAACAAAAGACTAACTTCTCCAAGAGGGAATTCTCTACCAGACAGCCTTCAAACTTGAACTACAACATCGGTTCCTCCCTGGGATTCTACGTTTCCAGGCTGCTGGGCTACTCTGCAGATTTTGGACTTGCCAGCCTTCATAATCATGTGAGCCAATTGCCTAAAATAAATTTCCCTTTCAATCTCTTTCTGTCTCTCTCTGTCTCTCTCTCTGTCTCTGTCTCTCTCTCTCTCTCTCTCTACACACACACACACACACACACACACACACACACACATGTCCTTTTGGTGCTGTTTCTCTGGAGAACTCTGACTAAAGCAAGTGCTAAAAGCTATAACTGTCTTTGTGAAATCCAAGTACTATTATTTTATTAATACTCTTCCTTGCCCTGTTTTCTTCCTATTTTTCCCCTTCTCCTTTCTCTACTTTTCTTTTTTTAAAACAACATGGTTTTGTCATGGAAAGTAACTTCATGCCTTTTTCTTCATATGTTTATTTCATTATCACTTTTTTTTTTCTTTTGGTCAAGGCAAGAAGGAAATCCAAACTAAGACTTCATTCTTAACTGTCTTTAGGTCAGATCAGGTTTGTCTTTATCACCTTAAAAGGATTATA
This sequence comes from Ursus maritimus, assembly GCF_017311325.1. Taxonomy (NCBI): domain Eukaryota; kingdom Metazoa; phylum Chordata; class Mammalia; order Carnivora; family Ursidae; genus Ursus; species Ursus maritimus. The sequence goes on along the minus strand of NW_024423453.1, from coordinate 22,704,112 downwards.
AATCTTCACTTATCCTCTAATTCCTTTATAGAAGAAGAGGTAACATTTATATCCTATTTTTACATGCTACATCTTACCCCTTAATTGAATCAATTATTGTTTCAGTGTCTTTTACATCTTCAGTCAAATACTTATCTCTAGTCCTGACATTTTTTTGTTCAGCCTATGTTTCTAAGCCACATTTGCATCAGGATCTTGCTCTAACTATGAATTTCTAATATGCAGTTTTTTCTATCTCAAATGGAAATTTCCTACCTGCCTTATCTATTCTTATTATAGAATTCAAGTTGTAGGCATTAAGTCTTCAATAAATTTGCCTTAAAATAACAAAGTACAAGATTATTTTGCATTGACATGGCCAGCTCATCCATCTGAGAAATCTTGGATCTTCTCTATATTTTGATCAAGGCACCTGACACCAACCAAAAAGGGAGATAGTAATAATTTCTGATTTTTTTCCATAGGTAGGTGATTTTATATCTCCAGAGTGGTTAACAGTGAATAAAAGTAAAGAAAGATCTTGGATATTTTTTACTAATCTACCTCCTAAATAAAATGTAAATCTTAGTATTATCACAGAGAGGGTTTTTCTGTTTATATTTGTTCACATTTTATATGATGCATGAACATTTCAAAACAATATAATCATCACCTGTAAATTTTAAATTGTCTCAAGATAAAAAAACTAAATAAAAAAGGACGTGGACAAATTCCAGGAAACTATTTTGATTAAATTTGAACCATAACCAAAACTAGTTTTCAGGGGTTTTTTTAATAAATAATTTCAGCCTCCTGGCTAATCAGAGGACAGGTGACAGGTGTCTTGGATGACAGATATTCCTAGCTCAAACCATTATGATGAAGTGGCCATAGGAAGGACTGATGAAAAGGGCTAGTTGTCTTTAAGTATTCCTAAGGAAAAGCTATTTCTTCTTTATCTGGGATCTTCAACACTTGCCATAATCTGTAAATACATTTAAGGGCATGACTCAAAGCTTTCCCATTCCTTATGCCTACTTCACAAGCCTTACCATACTCTACTTTGTTCTAGATACCAGGCTCAGTTGAGAAATTAATCAAAGACCCAATCTACAATCAACTCAAAACCTTTAATATATTTGCTAATCACACTTTCTTTGGACCATCAAAGATAATGAGGTAATTGAGCTTATAATAGAACTTACTTATTTCCAAGAGAATGGAAAGTTTCAGAATCACTAGACCAAATCCTTCATTTTCCAAACAATGATATTGAGACACAGAAGGAAAACTTAGCTTAGGTTATACTTTTAAATTTGGAAGATCAATATTAGAGACTATTTTCTTTTGCTTATAAGTCTTTATACTTTTACCTAAATTACTATCCTTCTGCAATATGAAATATATCATTAGGAAAACAAAAGACTTTGTAACTTACTTTTTAGTCAGATAACTGGGAGCTGATTACCTGATTGTTCCTGAAATAGAAAATTGTCCCACAGTTTTATAACTCCTTTAAAGTTAATAATTAAAATTTCTTAAAAGCAAAATTGAATATTTGCCAATTCAAGTTCTGATTATGTTAATTTAAATTATGAATGCATTTTTGAGTGTTATCATGTATTTTTAAGACCTGATAGTTATAGGAAGGATTTGGAGCAAAGATAAGTGTGCTTCAAATGGTAATGCGTTCCGCATTTTTAATGCAGTCCTTTAACCCAGTATCTTTATCTTTAATTCCTCCATAATCTTTTAAAAAATGATGTCTATGATGTGTTAGTAATAAACTACTTTATTTCAATTGCTTACATGGTTCAAAATTGTATTTTCCTATATTTCAAAAACACTTCTTTCATTTCCTTTTAAATTCCTGACATAAGGACACTTTGTACAAGTAATTAAGAGAATGGAAAGAATCTAAATTTATTTACATTCTAAGAACATTAAATTGAATGATTTGTACATCTAGTTTATATGTGACCTTTGGAAAAATTCACAATGCAGCAAAGTGATCAAAAAGAAGGGCTGTCCTTCAACCTGATGTGATTCTCAAAGATACGTAATACTTTCAACATATGGATAATTTACTTAAATGAAAATTGGTGTTTTCTCTTTCTCTATAATTTTTAGTTCTCTAGTTACAGTCATACATAACCTTGGCCTCTCAAGCTGCCAGTTAAGAAAAATTCAGTCTTTGCCTGATAGATTCCTGACACTTTATTTGGCAGAACCTGTTAAGTTACAGAGATGGGAAGTTACCAGGCAAGTTCAGAGAGGGGGTGAGGGGAACATAGACACAGAGAGAGAATATAGATATAGAGAAGGCAAGAATTTACAGAAAAGAAAAAAAAAAACATATTTTCAAAAATGGAAAAATGGGAATAAGGGAAGAGAGAAAAAATCAAGTTCATCTTGGACTAATGTGAGAAGTAATAGTGACCAATATCTATGGGATGTTTATTTGTCTTGGTTTGAAGTACTTTCCATGCTGGAAGCTATTTACTTTTCAGAGCAATCCTAAAATACATGTATTTATTCCTTTTTTTTTTGATATAACAAATTGGATGCACAAAAAAATTACATCAAGTACACAAACTCACAACTACTTACTTTGGTGGAATAAAAAATTCTTCATGGAGAATACAACATTGTATTAGTGTCAGATGCACACTATAAGAATCCAATATTTGTATATGTTGCAAAATGATCACCATAATGATTTAATCCAGACAACTGCAGAGTTTACATTTTTAACTAAGTCACCAAGGAAAAGAAGATTTTAGAAAAAAATTGTGAGAATTTTTAAGAAACTATTGACAAAATTAAAGTTGATTTAAAAGGACTTTTTGATAATTTTCTTTTACTGTGATACCATGCCAATACTGTGTCAAATGGTAGCTCATCTTTATAAAGATGACATAGACACATATTGGTTTTTGCAATTTATTTAGTCAATAGCAATACATACCTCTACTCATGATTTTTCAAATGCACTTGTCTTTCTGACAAGAAAATTTTTATAAGAAGGAAATAGACATTTAATATAGCAATAGAGTAGAATTTATTAATTATATCAACCAATCTCTCTCTCTCTCTCACACACACACACACACACACACACACACACACAATAAAGACTGGCCCAATTGGGATTGATGTATCTTTAAAAATTGAATAAGAATAATTTTAATGGTTTTTCTTTGTTGTTTTTTCTTTTTCTTTTTCTTTCTTTTTTTTTTTTTGTTTTGCTAAAGCGTAAATTTTATCTATCATATTTACTACATCTACTTTCTTGTATAATTTTTAGGGACTAACTTATTGTCTCTAGTCCTATAAATTGCAAAAGCAGCTCTTTATAAGAGGACTTAATTAATGAGGCAATTGAACATATTATAACACATGCTTTTTACTTTGATTACTATAGAAATAAATTATATATCACTATTCATAGAAGTAGAGTAAAAATCATATTTTAGTAGGATTAACTATAATCGATTAATTTCACTGATATACCAAATACACTGAAGAAGCTACAAAAACTTGGAGTCATTAAAATAAGAAAACAAGATGCTTTTGCATGTGCCTACATGTATGTGTGTTATATATAAGTACATATGAAAATATACATATATAAATTTGTACATAAAGATATTATCAGTTTATCAGCTTATATTATTAATTTGAAAATATTTGGAAGTTATTTTCACAATTTTCTATATTAAATTGAATATTGATTTTAAAGAAGTTCAGTTTTCCCAACATAGTAGGTATTAAGAAAGAAAAAAAAAATGACAAAACAAAACATAGTCCTTGGATTTCTTTTTCTGTTAGATTGTTCTATCCACATTTTGTTTTCATCACTTTTTCCTTTTCTTTTTTTTAACCCCCTTTACCTATGATGAAAATTTTATTTTTATCAGACAGTCATGGTAAGCCCATGAAGGCTTATTTTGATTATTTATTTCTTACAGAGATTGTAGTGTATTAATTTTACGATTTGTTTTGGTTTTTGGCTTGATATGGATTTATCCTTCCTCAGTCAGTGGACAACATCATGGCATGCAGGCAATCTCCTGTAGGGNNNGAGGCTATCAGATGGGGCTCCCAACATCCTGAACAACCTTTTCCTCTCTCTATTTGTATAACTTTATATTAAGGAAAATGTTTAGGCTGCTTTTCCAGGCTATAATGCAGTGTAGGAAAGAAATGTAAACTTGGATAGGTTTAGTTTCCAAAAGAAACTAAATTGAAGTTCAGTGTTATTTCAGTAAGTCTATTGATTAAGCATATAATGGGAAAATGTTGTGCCTTTAAAGAAAAAATGGGCCTTTGTTTCCTGTCATTCACACCACTTTCTCACACATATAAAACCAAAATGAGTGGATGAGTTGGCACATTCATCAAACAATTAATTCATATCAATGAAAAATACAAAAATAAAGTGCTTAAACTAAATATTTCATATTGCTTGGATAAAGAAGTGAAAGTAGAGGTTATTTTAATACTTAATTATTAAAATTACTTTCCCTAAATTAAAGAAATTCTAAACTCTCAAACTCAGCTCACACACTTACTTTTGTACATATATACACACAAACCCTCACTCACATGCATAGATATGTTCCCTGGATATCAATAATAAGTAACTTTACTCACTTGTCCCACTGAAACTTCAAGAAAACAAAAAGACTTTCCCTATAGGTATCGATGAGGTTAAGTAGGAACAGGCTACTACTTTATCAGTCTACATTTAAAGACACCCAATGACTGAAATGTTTCAATTTATAACCACAGTTCTGGTTTATTTCTCACATATACAAACAACATAAGAAATTAATCAATAAATAATATCTTGTCTAGTCCCTGAATTATATCTATTTTTCTAGAATTGTGAAATTAATGCTCCAGTTATATTACACTATTATGAAAGTGACCCAAAGAATACCTAGTACTCTTATTTCAATAATTTCTTGTTTATTCAATTCTTGTTATTCAATTTTGTTTTTGATTCGATGGACATATTTTAAAGGTATTTTTATCTGTTCTGTGTGGTACAACCTATCATTACACAGATACAATTATGCAAATAAAATACAGCCTATGAATTACAGATCAATCCTCTTATTCAGTTTTGAAAAAACAGAAAATCTTTGACCATGCTAGTAACAAAAGAGCAATCCATTAGTGGGCCAGAGACATCAATGGATTTCTGGAAAACTGAAAGTAAGTAGGATTATATTGACAGATAAAGGAAACAGATAAAAGGACATCTGGCGAAAGCTGCCAAGAAGGCTGGTGCCGATTGTCTAGGTTGAGTTCCAGGGAGATGCAAACTGGGAGGTTGTAGGGAGAATCAAAATAAGCTATGACAACACACTCAAAATATTGAAACGTCAAAAAAAACAGCTGGAGAATACAGAAAGCTTAGCAATCACCTAAAACATATTCCGCAGGCACTGGAAGAGACAGGGTAAGGAGAAAATAAGAAAGAAAAGGAAATAAAACATGTTCCTGGGCCAAATGAAGGCCAGATCTTCAGAGTGAAAGGATTTCTACAGAGAAGTATCCATAATAAACAAAAAAGCAGCCAATACCTTGATCCACCCTCATGAAAGTTTAGAAGTCAATTCATTGAGAAGAAGAAGAAGGATGAGGATGAGGAGGAGGAAGGAGAGGGAGGAGGAGAAGTTGTTACCTAACAAGAAATCAGATTGGTATCACATTGGATTGGCAAGGTACAAAAAGACAATAATTATTCCTCAGATTTCTGGGGAAAGAAGATTCTGAATTAGGAATTCTATAGCTATACAAAGTTGTAACCTAACATGATTTCAAAATAAATAATAAGAGAAAGAAACTATTTAACAAATTTATATACATTCAAAAAGTAAGAAAATAAATATAGATTGATTTCCTTGGACTATTCTCAGTAAAATAAGAATGGGATACAATATAACAGAAGTAAGAGATTCCACAGTGGAAATCTTAGAAATATAATTGAAGAATCTCCAGTTTGTAAGTTGTGATATAATCTTTTTAAAATCAGAAGTAATTAGGGGCGCCTGGGTGGCACAGCAGTTAAGCGTCTGCCTTCGGCTCAGGGCCTGATCCCGGCGTTGTGGGATCGAGCCCCACATCAGGCTCCTCTGCTAGGAGCCTGCTTCTTCCTCTCCCACTCCCCCTGCTTGTGTTCCCTCTCTCGCTGGCTGTCTCTATCTCTGTCGAATAAATAAATAAAATCTTCAAAAAAAAAAGAAGAAATTAAAACAAGAAGTAGAAGAATTTTATGAGAAATGTTTTAAAAATAAGTTATAATTCATTTCACCTATTATTGAATTAAAAATAAAAGTATATTAATGATATGGAGTTCTATGTTATATTTTGTCAAAGAAAGATGATTAGATAGTACACAGAAATAAAGAATTTTTTAATATAGTCTTGGTCTACTTGTGAAATAATCTGAAGAATGGCTTTATTTCAATCAGTTTATAAAATATAAATAATGAGAGTTTATTTGCCCTAAATACTTGAAACAGACTTCCAAGTAGCACAGATTTGGTGGCGTATGATTACATTTCCTTTACTTTGGAGTTTAATTATAACAATGTTGACATAATCATAGCTTAAATACTGTTTAGTAAGTTTCAGCACTTACAGTGATCGATATTAGCATAACATTAAAAAGAAGTGTTTTACAGAAACAGAATATAATAAAACTTGGTTAAACAAAAATAATATATAACTGACAAATCAGTGGATGTGTAGGTTAATGGATTAAGAATGAGAGATTTACATACATCACCTGAAGTTAATTTATGTAACAACTTGAATAAACAAAAATTATGTAACTAAGCATGCTAAGAGGTCCTAGCTAGGCTACTTAACTCCCTGCCTTCATAACACCAACCATAGCAATATTATTGTTATTTTTTTTAAAGATTTTATTTATTTATTTGACAGAGAGAGAGACAGCCAGCGAGAGAGGGAACACAAGCAGGGGGAGTGGGAGAGGAAGAAGCAGGCTCACAGCAGAGGAGCCTGATGCGGGGCTCCATCCCATAACGCCGGGATCACGCCCTGAGCCAATGGCTTAACGACTGAGCCACCCAGGCGTCCCCAACCTAGCAATATTAGGATGAACCCCACAGAAATTCTCTATCTTACAAAGTGTTTCCATTTCCTCAACATCACCATCTGTTACGGACTGTATATCTGTGAATCCACAAAATTGAAATATTGAAACTTAATCCTCAATGTGCTGGAATTTGGAGGTGGGGCCTTTAGAGAGGTGATTAGTTCATAAGGTCAAAACCCTTACAAAAGAGGCTCCAAGGGAGATTCCTCCTCTCTTCCACCAGGGGAGTTTACACTGAAAAGATGGCAGTCAATGAACCAGGAAGCAGGCCCTTACCAGACCTGGAAGGTACTGGCACTTGATCTCGGACTTCTCAGTCTCTAGAACAGAGAGAAAAAAAATTTGTTGTACATAAGCCACCTATTCTATAATTTTTTATATAGTAATCCAAATAAACTAAGACCCCATCTCAAAGTTAAAGAGAAGATGCATAGATTTCCCAGTTTTCTGGCAAAACTGATTCCTTCAACAATGTCCAGCTCATCAGTACAAAGAAAGAGATCAGTCTCCAAAATGAAGCTGCAATTTAAAATGAGTATTTCTCTTCCTTGAAGAGACCATAAGGACTAATCCCATGATGATTCACGTCTATGATAATCTCCATCAACACAGAATCCGAGACTCTCAAGTAATTTATTATCCAGATGTATGATTCTGAACACCCCTTAGAACAATCCCATAACCTCCTAACCAAATATCGAAGTTTTTCACTGTGCCTATTTAACTAACTCATAGTCAGCAAAATCCCCTATATTCAAAACTATTTTCAATGTTCACTTCACTTCTTTGCTCTAAATAAAGCTTAGCTATTCCATGGGAGTACTTCTTAACCTTGAAGACTTTCTTCCCACACACATTTTGGATTTCATTGTTCATCCCTATAATTATTCTCTCATAGTTCTTAATGAACTCACCAGTCTTCAAGATGATGACGCCATACTTCTCCACCTTCATCAGCAACACTGTCACAGACACCCTTAGCTGATAACCTTCCTCTTTATTTCACTGAAGGAATAGAAAAACATAAAAGAGGGCTTCACAAAACTCAACCCAGTTTATCTGCATCATTTTAAAATACTGAAAATTTTGGATTTATTGTTGACTCTGAACTGTCTCATAACTTCGTTTAAATCTATGAGTAAATTATGTCAGCTCTATCTGCAAAACAGATCCTGATTCCAAATCTTTTATAAGAACAGTATAACATTAGCTTAAAAATAAACTTGACAAAGACATTACAATAAAGGTAAGTTACAGAACATGTTTTTTTCATAAACATAGATACAAAAATCTTAAATAAAATATAAGTAAATAAAATTTGGCAATATATAGACAGGATGATACATGATGAGTAAGTTTTTTAAAAAATACGAAGATGGTTTAACATAGTGAAATTGAACAAATCTATCACATTAGCAGAAAAAAAGAATAATATGATAAAGTGGGTAAATGTAGGAATGTCTTCAGAAAAATTCATAACCTATTAATAATTTAAAAAAATAATTCTACCAAACCAGAGACATGCAATTTCTTTTTTTTGACAACGTGAAATTTCTTAATCTGACAATTTCATAAGGAGTATTAAAACAGGTTTCAATAAACATTATGCTTAATAGTGAGACGACAATCAATTTCCTTTTTTATTAAACTGGAAGTTATGGACTATACAGTAAGAGCATTATCAACTACTTAAGAATAAATCAAACAAAAATGTTCCACACTTGTGCATTTAAAATTACAAAGTATTGCAACAAATTTAATGTATATACAGAGGGCTATAACTTGTTCATCTATTGAAAGACTCAATATTGAATATCTATATTTCCAATGTTGAACTATACAATATTCCAATCTTAAACTATTTTTGAGATATATATATATATATCAAACCGAATGCAATTTTAATCTGAATCTTTCGTGTGTGTGTGCATGTGTGTGTAATTTAACTTAAATTGATAGTCTGGTTCTTAACTGTTTTTGAACATGAAAACAGCCAAAATAGACAAACACTCTTAAAAAATTGGCAGAACTTACACAATCTATAGATATAGGTATAGATAGATATAGACACAGATATAGATATATCTCCAATATATACTCATTTTAAAGCTATATAATTTCAAGATGGTATGGTATTTTGGGAAAGATACACATATGGAATAGTCAGACAAAACACAGAAACCATGGATAGTCCTAAAAAACACATGGTTTTGTGATTTATGGCAGAGTGACAATGCAGTCCAATGGGTCAAGAATTGTGTTTTCAATAAATGGTGCTACATCAATTGGGTGTCCATACAGGAAAAAATAAAAGACCCCTACATCATACCATATACAACAATCCTTTTCAGGGGTGCTTGGGTGGTTCAGTTGCTTAAGCATCAGACACTTGATCTCAGCTCAGATCTCAGGGTCATGAGTTCAAGCCCCTCACTGTGGTCCATGCTGGGTCGGGAGCCTACTTTAAAAAATGAGTTTCAGATATATTGCCATTCTAAATGTAAAAAATAAAACAATAAAACTTTTATAAGAAATTATGCAGTATTGGGACACCTGGGTGGCTCAGTCTGTTAAGCGTCTGCCTTCAGCTCAGTTCATGATCCCAGGGTCCTGGGATCAAGTCCCGCATCGGGCTTCTTGCTCAGAGAGGAGCCTGCTTCTCCCTCTGCCTGTCACTCCCCCTGCTTGTGTTCTCTTTCTCTCTCTCTGGCAAATAAATAAATAAATAAATAAATAAATAAATAAATAAAATCTTTTTTTTAAAAAAAAGTATAAGAAGTTATGCAGTATTTATTCATGATCTGGAAGTGAGCTTTAACAGGTCATAAAAACATACCCAATAGAACCAATCCAATAGAAAAATCAGCAAAAGACTTGAACTGTCAATTCACTGAGAAGGATATACAAACGACCAATAAAATGGAAAAAACACAAAACTTCATTAGCCCTCAGAGACATACAAACTAAAACACATCGTGTTATTACTGTCCACCCAGATAATAAGATAACAAAAAAGTACCAAGTATGGGTGAGGATATAGAGCAATTAGAATGCCCATGTACTGCTAGTAAGAATAAATTTGTACAAATATTTTGAAAAGTGTCATAAATATTTACCAAAGGTAAAATATGCGTCCCTTATGATCCAGAAATTTACTCCTATAAGCATTCACCCCAAATCATCTACAACAATAATCACAGCAGAATTCTTAATAATAACCCCCAATAAGAAGCAATCCAAATGCCCACAGCAGTAAAACTGATAAATGAGATGTAGCATATTCACACAAGGACAATATAAAGCCACCAAAATGAAATGCACAAAAAATTTCAACTACAAGCAAAAGCATGTATGACTCTCACAAGCAACGCTGAGCAAAAAGGAAATAGAAACATTGTATCATTCTACATACATAAAGTTTATAAACAGACCAATTTACTCCGTATTGTTAAAAGTCAGATGTTGATTCACCTTCAGAGGAGGAGCAATTGGAATGGAGAACAAAAGGGGCTAAGGGATGTTCGCAACATTCTAGCTTTTTATCTGGATCTTACTTCCACGCATACGTTCATTTTGTTACGAATCATTTTGTTACTAATCACTGAATGGCACGTAGATGACTTTTACATTTTTTTGTATTTATGCTGTACTTCAATTAAAAAAGTAACTAATAAACAACATCGATGACAACAAAAGATCCCTAACTACCATTTCTTGTCACTTTCATTGCACCTTTTGTTTATATATTACTGTATAGTCTTCAAATGGGCCAGCAGACATGAACATAACCAGAACTCTGATTTGCTCAGCCCAGTGTTTTAATAGCTAATTTCAGAATTATTTCTCATATATAAAATATGAGTCTTAAAATTTGACATTAACAAAATGAAAAAAAGTAAGCCAACTGTTTAATGCCTCTGTATGCAACAAATAGAGAACTTTTAATGTTAGTACAATGTAATGTTTTACTTTAATAGTTATATTGAAAATAATCTAATCATGAAAGAGGTTATAATCATGAGAATTTTGATAAAATAGTCTCTTTTGAATCAAATGTTAACAAGGAACATCTATTACATCTTTTTTTTTTCATTTAAACTAAAAAAAAAAAAAAAAGCTTACTCACTTCTCCCTCTATCTCTTACCTCTTACAATCACCAATATCAATTCTTCTAATCCATGAACATGAAATGTCTTTCCATTTATTTATGTCCTCTTCAATGTCTTTCATTAATGTCTTATAATTTTTAATACACATGTCTTTCACATTCCTGGTTAAATTTATTCCTAGGTGTTTTCTGATGCAGTTGCGAATGGAACTGTTTTCTTAATTTCTCTTTCCAATTGTTATGAGGGTAAAGAAAATCAACAGATTATTGTATATTGATTTTGTATCCTGCGACTTTATTCAATACATTTATGAGTTTTCTTAAAAGATGTATTAATTTATTTGAGAGAGAGAAAGGGAGCGAGCAGGGGGAGGGGCATAGGGAGAGGGAGATAAGCAGACTTCCCACTGAACACAGAGCCCTATGTGGGACTCGATCCCACGACCACGAGATCACGACCTGAGCTGAAATCAAGAGTAGGATGCTTAACCAACTGAGCCACCCAGACATGCCCATTTATTAGTTTTAACAGTTTTTTGATAGAGTCTTTAGGATTTTGTATTTATAGTATTATGCCATCTGCAAATAATGACAGTTTTACTTCTTCCTTTCCAATTTAAATGCATTTTATTTCTTTTATTCACCTAATTGCTCAGGCTAGGACTTCTAAGAGTATATTGAATAAAAGTGTTGAATAAAACATGGGCATATACCATAAATGGACGCTGAATTTTGTCAAGTGAATTTGTTCTACATCTGTTGAGATGATCATGTGATTTTTATCCTTAATTTTATTAATGAAGTGTATACATTAATTGATTAGTGGATGTTGAACCATCCTTGCAACACTGGGTTAAATCCCACTTAATCAAAGTGTATGATCCTTTTGATGTATTGTTGAACTCAGTTTGTTAATATTTTGTTAAGGACTTTTGCATTTATGTTCATCAGAAATATTGGTCTGTAACTTTTTTTGCATGTGGCATATTTGTCTTGCTTTAGTGTCAGGGTAATGCTGGCCTCATAAAATATGTTTGGAAGAGTTTCCCCTCTTCTATTTTTTAGAAGAATTTTAGATGAGTTTGAGAAGGATTAGTATTAATCCTTCTGTAAATGTTTGGTAGATTTACCAGTGAAACCATCTGTACCTGGACTTTTGTTTGTTGCGAGGTTTTTGATTACTGATTAAATCCCATTGCTAGCATAGTGTCTGTACGGGTTTTCTATATCATCATGATCTAGTCTTGGTAGGTTGTATATTACTAGGAATTTATCTATTTCTTCTAGGTTGTCCAATTTGTTACCATATAATGTTCCTTAATGTCTCTCATGATGCTTTCTATTTCTGTGGTATCAGTTGTAATATCTTTCATTTCTGATTTTATTTATTTAACTCCTCTCTCTCTCTTTCTCTCTCTCTCTCTCTTTGGTGAGTCTAGCTGAAGGTTTGTCAATTTTGTTCATCTTTCCAAAGAATCATCTCTTAATTTCATTGCTTTTTTTCATTGTCTTTTTAGTCTCTATTCCATTCATTTCTGCCCTAATCTTTGTTATTTCCTTCCTTCTTCTAACTTTGGGCTTCATTTGTTCTGCTTTCTCTAGTTCCTCGAGGTGTAAAGTTAAGTTGTTTATTTGAGACTTTTCTTGTTTCTTGAGGTAGGTATTTATTGCTATGAACCTTTCTCTTAGAACTGCTTTTGCTGCAAGCCATAAAATTTGGTATGTTACATTTCCATTTTTGTTTGTCTCAAGGCATTTTCTGATCTCTCTTTTGATTTCTTCTTTGACCTATTGATAGTTTATTTTATTATTTTATTTTTTTAAAGATTTTATTTATCCATTTGACAGAGAGAGACAGCCAGCAGGAGAGGGAACACAAGCAGGAGGAGCGGGAGAGGAAGAAGCCCGCTCACAGCGGAGGAGCCAGATGCGGGCTCGATCCCATAATGCCGGGATCACGCCCTGAGCCGAAGGCAGATGCTTAAAGACTGAGTCACCCAGGTGCCCCTAACCTATTGATAGTTTAATAACATGTTGTTTACTCTCCACATACTTGTGAATTTTCCAATTTCTTTGTGTAATTAATCTCTAGTTTCATGCCATTGTAGACAGAAAAGATGCTTGATATTATTTCAATGTTATTAAATTTACTAAGACTTGTTTTGTGGCCTAACATATGGTCTATCTTGGAAAATGTTTCCTGTGCACTTGGGAAGAATGTGTATTCTGTTGTTTTGGATAGAATGTTCTGTAAATATCTGTTAAATATTTATCCATCTTCCCTAAATGTACCAGTATTTTGAACTTAAAACCATTGCTCAAATTTGCTGTTTGTGTCTTTAGATAAATAGAATATTATAGTATGGTTTTTGGATGGAGATCTATTTTTTTTTCTCAAAAATTTGATTCATCCATGCTTTTTGCATGCAAGGTTCATTCCTTTTTTTATTGTTGCATAGTTTTTCATTGCGTGACTACACCAGGATCTATCTATGCAGTCTACACTTCATGGACACTTAAATTGTTTCCAGTTTGGAGCTGTTAAGAAATGTATTGCCATAAACATGTTTACACATTTCTGAGTTCAGATATACATACATTTTAAAAATACACATGCAAGAAGGGAATTCCTCAATAACAAGATTGTCCTATAATCAACTTCAGTATATAAGGCCAACCTGTGAAAATGTTTGCACTCCTCCTACTACCTGAGTAAGAGGTTCTAGTTACTCTACATACTCACCAGCACTTGGAAATAATCAGTCTTTTGTGGGGTTTTGTTGTTGTTGTTGTTGTTGTTGTTTTTGGTAATTTACTCATTCTTGTTCTTATGAAGTATTATCTCATTATAGAATTAAGTATGGTCTAATGAGGTTTACTGATCATTGCACATTATCCTTTATGAATTGGTTCTTCAAATAGTACCCTTTTTTTTGTATAGGATTGTTTGTAATTTTTATTTGGGTATTTTTATGGATATAAAATTTCCAAATATTTTCTTTCTGTAGTTTGCATTCCCATGTCTTTGTTCCGTCTTGTTTACTGGAAAAGCATTCTTAATTTTAATGATGTCCATTTTTTCATGTTTAGTGCTTTTGTGCCCTGTTTAGGAAATTTTATCCTATCCCAAAGTCCTGAAGACAGTATTTTCCAGGAATTTTACTGTTATGCCCTTCATATTTATATTTACAATCCATATGGACTTAATTTTTATGTATGTAGTGATCTAAGGTCATGAATTTATTATTTTCCTATGTGGATATTAAATTGACTACTTTCTACATTGTCACGTCCACACTATATGGAAATATCATCTTTATATAGGAATGGGCCTGTTTTTAGACTCTATACTTACACAAATATTACACAGTCTTAATTATTGTAACTTTATTATAAATCTTATTTATATTTCTTTAATTTACCTTAGCTAAAGTTCATATTACCTAACATTATTTTATGCAACTTCAGTTCAATTTACTTTCTGTTATGGGCTGAATATTATGTCCCATCAAGATTTATATGTCAAAGCCCTAACTAGCTCCCAATGTAATAGTATTTGGAAGTGGGGCCTTTGGGAAAATAATTAGGTTTAGATTAGGTCATCAGGATGGGATCCTCTAATGTTGAAAAGGAGTGGTGAGCAGGGACATCCTTGCCTCGTACTGGAGCTTAGTGGGAAAGCTTTGAGTTTCTTACCATTAAAGGTGATATTAACTGTAAGTTTTTGGAGCTTTAAGACAGGTTCCACTCCTGAGAAGGCCTTGAATGCCAATTTCTGTTCACTTGCCTTGCAAGACTGACAAAAGATTTTCTCAAGTTTTCAGCTTCTTGGCTATCTCCTCTAGATACTTTTAGAAAAAAAAATGTTGAACTAAGCACTGAGTTCCTATTCTAGATTCTCCCTTGCATTTTAGCTTCATAATTTTTTCATTACTGTATTTAGTGTTCACACGTCTTCAATCTATTTTTAAACAAATATGTTGTCCAAATATTTTGGTTGTTCTCAGTGGAAGGGGTGCTTCAGCTCTGTCCAACTTGCCAATAGCAGAAGCAGAAGTTCTGACTTTTTCTTTTCTCTAAAACGTTTATCCTTTTCTGAGATTATTACAGTTTGTTCATTTATGGTGTTTATTGTTTAATATCTATATTTTCTATTAGGATGAAATATATTGCCACAACAAGTCTTTATCTCTTTTATTTATTGATATATCCCTGATGCTTAAAATAATATCTGACATATAGTAGTGGTTATTTACTAATTCTTAGTCCAATAAAGAAAATACAATAAATGAAAAAGTGGAAACGTTGATTTAGACAGCAATTTGTTAGTTTGTTTAGTGCATTTGATATGTTTCTGGGGGGAAAGAAACACTACAAATTAGAATAGATAAAATAAAGTATCACTCAACATAGTACCTAATATATGGTAGACAATCAATAAATGTTGTTAAATAAAGAATAAGCAGATTTTCAAAGAGTAGAGAAACATCCTTGTTTAGGTAGTACATAGATCTGCTGATCAAGATATTGAGTTTTCTGCTTCACCTCCCCTGGGATTGTCAAGCAGACATCACCGAGGTTAATAGGCTCTCTACTGGACACAGTGTAGACCCTGATAAAATCTGGTTGACTTTGATATTGGCACCAATGTGTAAAAATATTTCTACATACATAAATGCCTTACAAAATGGAACAGTTCCTTATTAAATAGATATATTATTAAACAGATGAAGAAATAGAAATATGTCTATTATATAGAATTAGTTATGACAATGTAATTACTGATATCAGTGATAAAACACTGTTAATTGGGCCTATAAATTAGTTCTATTTATGCATTCAATAGCTGCTTAATGAATTCAAATATTTGTCAGGCGTCTAAGTTCTATATATATAATGAAAAATTTTTTAAAAACCATGGCCTCAAAATGTTCACTAAGTTTTAAGATGTATCAGGCATTTAGAAGGAAAATTGTTATATATTTAGGAGCTCAGAAAAGCCATGAACAATAACATGCTACTCTAGATCAATATGATTTCTCAAGTTTAATTTGAAATTGAACTCTAAAGGAAGTTCTAAAAAAATTAAGAAGTTTATATTTGATTACCGTATGACTACATATTGCAGTCTTCCTGTATTTCTTTCTTTCACTCTTACAATTTCTAAAAATTTTTAAAAAACACCAGTCAGAACCCTTTGAAACTTGTTTCCCTCATTTTTTTTCACAGTAATTGAACAAGTCAGAAAAAGGTTAAATGTAAATTTAGAGCAAACGTGAGCACATAAAATAAAAATATACTGCAATGTTCAATAATATAAAACTGATAACAAAGCAGCCACTTTTTCCAATAGCTCTATAATCCATGAAATGAGATGATTTGACAAAATAGAGTCCCTGTAACACAATAGCTGAGATCACTAAGAGTTCTCTTTCAGAGGAGGAATTACTATGTATTCAGCTGTGATCTCTGTGCCACCATGAACGGGCTGCTGTCAGGCTATCCTATGTAACTATCATTTCACCATTTCACCTTTGAACTTTTATGCATTTAAAATTAGTTAATTTTCATTCAAAGGAATAAAAATGTAGTGGTGTTTCATAAATAAACAATTCATAAGTAAAGTTATAAAACTATGCATGACTCACCACGCTACATAGTAGACCCAGAGAGAGCTAACACTCTGTAGCCATTTGATAATCATTCAATAAGCAATGTTTTTATTTTCATACTGTAGTAAGTAGTCTGTGTGAAAAAGTATTAGAAATGATACGAGCTATGATTTTGAATTTAAAAGCATCATTAGTTTATTGTCACAACTTGGTTTTTACTTTCCAACAGATGTAAAATAATTTATTCAGTTTAGAAACTTTGAGTGATTTGAAATATATTCTAATAATCCTCCCTTGTGCAAAGACTTTAGCACTTCTTTTATTATATTTTCCTTAAAAGGCAGTTGCCTTCAGAGATCTAGAGGAATTTCATCAGTTTTATGTCTGATCATACCCCAACTTCTACAAATGCAATACTAAACAAATGGAACCTTTTCAATAAGATTTCTTAAGTTGTAGTCTGATACAGCCTACAGTTTGTGACTCTGTCAAGTTCCAAGATGATATGACCAAATGAAGTTTGAGAAATTATAAGCAGAAATATTTCAGATGTGTCGAAAAGCACTCCAAAACCAAAAAAGGAGTCTGAACAAGGAGAAATTAATGCCAAGGATTAAGTTTATGTAAACAAACTAGGAGTACAATGTGTATAAGCATAGGCTTAGTTTAAGATGTATATTCCACAAGTTAGAGGAAGAAGAGAAAGACACCTGTCATTTAACATTCAATAAATATTTTTCATGTGACTACTTTAACCAAGTGCTATTTATAAAGCTGGGTATTTAGAAGAAACCAAAACAAATCAAAGTAAACCCCTAACCTCCTGAATTTTACATTCTAGTTTTGGGACGAGGATTTGATAACAGGAGAGAAAAAATAATTATGTTAGTAAATTATATAGACTAATAAATGGTGAGGTGTCCTAAAGGGAAAAAAAAAACTAAAAAAAAAACAAAACTGGCAAGGAGATAAGTTATACTGATGGCGGGATGGCAATTTAAAGAGGGTCTATGTAGAAGTCCTTATGAAGAAGTTGACACCAGAAGAAAGGAAATATCTGGGTAGATAGGTGTGTGAACAAGATCATGTCAATATTTAGGGGAAAATCATTGCAATGAAACCAGATATGAAGCCATTGGAGCATTTATGCCAGAATAGTAACATAATTAAGCTTACCTCAATACAGGATGATGAGCTGTGTGTGAACAAAAGAAGTGTAAGGGAACAAATATGAAGACACTGCAAACTTTAGGTGAAAGGCAACTGTGGCTTGTACCAGGGTAGTAGAGGTAAAGATGGTAAGAAATTTTCTGAGTCTAGGTTTTCTTCAAACATACGGCAGAGAGAATTTGATATAGTGTATAAAAGAGTAGGGTAAAGTAAGATTCTCAGAACCAAAGCCTAAAGAGCTAGAATAAAGTGGCCAATAGCAGAAATCAGTAAAACTTGCAAGAGTGAGTTTTTGGAGAAAAATGAGAGCTCGGTTTAGGACAAGTTAAGTTTAAGATCCCTATTAATCTTCTTAGTGAAGATTTTGAGTCTGCCGTTGGGTATATGAGACCAGAAACCACGGAAGAGGTCTGGAGACAGATATACATTTGGGAATTATTAGCACATAAAGAACTTACGGGGTATAAAGCCATGAGAACCAAAGACATCAAGAAAGGATTTATTGTAAAATGAAATCACAGAGATGCACTGGCTAGACACTGAGGGGATATAAAGTTGACAGGTCTGGGATTTGAGGATGAAACAGAACAACAGACTGAGCGGAAGCTGCCAGAGAAACTGTGGCACCCTAGGAGTGGAGAAAGCATTTCAAGAAAAAGGAGGATAATCAACTGTTTAGCGAGGCTGCTCGGTCAAGCAAAATGAACAGGAAGAAATAACCATTGGTGACCTTGACAAAAGTAGTTTTCCTGGAGTGGTGGCTATGACGGCTTGCCTCATATGGGTTCATGTGAAAATGGAAACAGGCAGTATAGCTACTGTTTATAGCTATGGTATAGCTACAGTATAGTTACTTTCAGAGGGTTTTTCTATAAAGGCAAAGAGAGAAACTGATGCAATATTTAAGGAGGAAAGCAGGATTGAGAGACTATATTTTTCCCCAAGAGAGAAGTCTGTTGATATGTTTATGAAGAAATTGTAATAGTAAACATCAATGTAAACAAACATCAATGATGCAGGAAAAGAGGAAAGACAGGAAACACTTTGGTTTGACTTGAGCCATATCTCTGTGTAGGTGAAAGAAAAAGGGAAAAGAAGTAGAAAATGGAAGGACAGACATTTCATTTTTATTAAAAGAAGAAAAGGCTGACTGTTCAAAAGTTGATGCAGTTGGGTGAGTAGCTTTTCTGTGGAATTTGTGGAAGTTGTCTTCTAATGCCTTTGGAATTTCAGTAAAATAAGGAATAAGAAGAATAAGAATAGGGGAAGATGTATTAGCAATTTGAGGGAAGTGAGAAGAAGGTGAGATATAGTCATAGGGAGAGGAAAAGGTAATGGTTTGAGGAAGATAATATTGCATGGAGAATTAAGGAGTCAATTGAGGATGTTGGTTACAGATTTAACATAAAATTTATCAGTATTGTTGTATGTTTTTTTCTAGTGCCATTTAGCTGCAAAATCATATCCAGAGAGTCGACAGAGATGTGGATTTACCAAAGGCTCTGGTTAGCTAAGTAGCCCAGAACTTTAAAGATATCCTCTCTCTTCTATGGTTTCTCTTCTCACCTAGTTTGGAAAAATGGATCTAATTTAAATAGAAGCCTGATGTTTGACTTTTAATTTTTTAAATTTTAGAACAGCTTTATATTTATAGAAAAATTGTGAGCACACTGTAGAGAAGTTCCCATATATGCCACAATCATTTCTCATGTTATTAAAATTTGTCACAATAAATCAATACTGAAACATTTTTATCAATACAATTATTCAGATTTATTTAGTTTTTACCACATACATTTTTCTGTTTCAAGATCTCATCCAGAAAAATACATTCATTTAGTCATTGTATTTCTTTAGGCGCCTCTTGGTTGTGATAGTTGTAGATTTTCCTTGTTTTTGATGACCTTTTTAGTTTTATGGAGTACTATTAAGGCATTTCGTAGACAGTCCTTCAGTTGAAATGTGTCTGATTTGTTCTGATTGTGAGACCGGGGTTAATGTTGTGTACACACTATCAACACAATGTCACTGTGGATATTAATCTTGATCACTCGGGTGAGTAGTATTTATTAGACTTTATTTTCATACTGTTATCTTTTTTTTAAAGAAGATTTATTTATTTATTTTAGAGAGAGAGAGTGGGGAGGGAGAGGCAGAGGGACAGAGAAAGAGAGAGAGAGAGAAAATTTCAAGCAGGCAGGCACCCCACTGAGTACAGAGCCCAATGTGGGGCTCGAACTCATGACCCAGAGATTGTGACCTGAGCCAAAATCAAGAATCATACACTTAACTGACTGAGCCACCGAGGCTCCCTCACTATAATCTTTAAGAAGAAGTCACTGTGCACAGGAGGGCATGTAAGGAGTGAGGAAGTATGCTAATTCTCTTTTGTTGGAAATTTACCTATTCACTCCCATTTATTTATTTATTCAGACACTTATTTATTTATATCAAACTCATGGATATTTATTTAATAGCTTGTGTTATAATAGAATACTGCACCATGTATTTTGTGGCTCACATTATTCCAGCTTTGCTCACTAGGAGCTCTTTCAATTGGTTTCTGTGTCCTGTTGACATATACCCATCGTTGTGGGTTCTGAACATTTTTGTTGCATTTTTCTTTTTTGAGCACTTTCTCACTTTCTGGCACTATCACGTCTTCCAGGCTCATTTTCTATATTCCTCACTCCAGCCCTAGACTTAGCTATTTCTTCAAGGAGGTCTGAAAATTCAGACATTTTAAAATGAAAAGAATTTTTTTCAATGTTTTCTGTCTTAATATTCTTCTCTAAAGCAATGAATGCCTTGCTTTTGACATGAAATTGCAATGGAACAGAAGTACAGGCTATTATAAAACAAAACATAATCCCAACTCTAAGAGCAAGAAAAAGAGTAGGAATACTTTGCGTTTATAGACACCTTCCTAAGACCAGACAGTATTATTAGTGCCCAACAATTAGGTATTTATTTAATCCCGACAGCAATCCTAAAAGGCGGTATGAGGTGGTGGTGCCGGTCCTCTGTTAGATCGTGCGTAATGCTCGCCACAAACCACCATGGGGTAGTTAGTTTTTATTGCCCGTTTGACAGATGAAAACCTGAATCCAAGGCCCACATGTCTAGTAGTTTCAAAATAGAGTTCTAGGATTTGAATTCAGATTTGTCAGATTCTCAAATATAAATCCTTAATTACTACAAATATTGTCTACTTGGCTATATTGATGATGGAAAAAAAGATCAAATTTTCACCATTATTTCTACTTCAAAATAATAGAATTGGATGTGATTTAACTACAGATTCTTTATACTCTAAAGTTTCTTCTAAATTCTTGTAAATTCTAAACGTCTTCTAAATTGAAAATTATGTGGTTCAGTGATTTTCCCAATTTCCCTGGTTATATTACATGCCTTTGTCTCTTATTCTTTTTACAACCTATATATGTATCTAATAAACAATTTGTCACATCAAGTCAAATTATTTCTTTACATATCTCTTTGTACATGTTTTATTTACCTATGCGACTAAGCCTGATTTTTTTGTATATATAATAGAGAAGGTACAATTTTTACTTAATGATTAATTAGCTTTAGTTTAATGATTAAGTAGATAAATGAGTAGGATATCAATGTTAAGATTAGAGGTTGTCATAGACAAGACACTCACTAAGTCATTTTAAAAAGTATTAAAGAGAATTAAATATAATTACTTGTAAGGTTTCTGAGATTATGATGAAATGTATATTTTTATTCTTAAAACTAGATATTTAGCAAACTTAAATATCATAAAAGTCAGAAATGTTTAAGAAAGTAAAAAACAACAGTCATTTCTCTGATTTTGTTTATTAAAAGTATCTATAAGATACAATAGTAAGGGGAAAAACAAATGTTACTCTCTAAGCAATAGAAATTTACATAGAGTAATTGATTTGAATTTCAATCCAATTTTACTAATATATTTTCAGGATAATTTATGACTGCTTCATTTTCAAATACTTATTGTATTTTTAAAGGTAGATTGGTAAAGATCAGTCCAATTCTCTGTTTGACTTATCTAATGCCTGAGCTTTAATTGAGTTTATCCATCAAAGTCACATTTCATTTGGGGAATGGATGTCAGACTACGGCAGTTAGCAATGATGATGGAAAGGACTCTAAATTAACCAACAATAGTATCTTAGAACAGAAAGTAAGTCTATATTCATACTCTTCTTAGAACTTTAATTCAAATAAAAATAGTTGAATATTGAGTGATGCTCAAATATTAGTTAAAACAGTATTTTATAAATTGAAGTCATATTCTAGGAAGATGTTTAAGCCTAATAAATGTCATTTTAAGCCTAGAATGCCATTTATATCATTGTGTCAATACGTAGATAAAAATTTTATGTCAGTAGCTCTATAACTTATGTAAAATTCAATATGTTTTGGTTTGCATATTTAACACATTCATTGATAGTGATATAATTCCTAATAAAATCAAGATACAAAATTATTTCCTTTGATAGTCAAGACAAAAGTAACTTAAAGAATGAAGGAACAGAAAGAAGAGAAATATATACATTGTCTATATTTTCTGGGTAATTATCATTGTCCGTGGATGGTATGTGGTATTTCCCCAGTTCCAGAATGCAGATTTGAAAAGGACATATTTAGCAAATGGCAGAATTGCTACATTGGTTGCATGAGCTATGGAGTATGGACTGTGATGGTAGGAAAGGCCAAGTAAAAGCCTCTTCCTATCAAAATAGTAAATCCAAAATAATATTACATCCCCAGAGGCATATTAGAGATCTGTGTCACTGTATAGGGCTTGAAAAATACAGGAGTATTGATTACCCCATATGCCCATTCAACTTGCTTATTTGGCCTTTGCAGAAGACAGAATTATTTGGAGAAGGGCAATGGGTTATTATAAACTTAACAATGTGATAGCAGCTGTTGTTGCGGTTATTCTAGATATGTGTGGATGTGTGCCTGTATGCGTGGCCATAATCCAATATACACCTCTTGATCTGGCCAAGCTATTTTTTTCTTTATTAATAAAAATTGGAAATTGTTTTTGGTTTTTTGGGTTTTTTTCAGCCAGCATGGCTAACAATATATCTTCACGGTCCTACTTCAAGGCCATCTCAACTCCCCCCCTCCATATCATAACCTAGTCTGCAAGGAGTTGCTCACCTTTCCCTTCTACAAGGCATCACACTCGTCCACAACCTTGCTGGTTTCCTGCAGCTGGGTCTGGTGAGCAGGCAGCAGCAACTACTGCAGACACTTTGGTAAGATGTATGCGAACCAATTTGTAGAAAATAAATCCCATGAAAACTCAGATTTTTACCAATTCAGTGAAATTTCAGGGGTTCAGTTCTCTGGAGCATGTCAAATAATCTCAAGTAAAGGAAAAGTTACTGCACTTGGCACCTCTTAAAACTAAGAATGAAGCATAATAGTTCTCAGCCAGTTTTAGAATTTGGAGGCAACATATATCCCATTCAGGTGTGCTACTCTGATGTAATTACCGAATAACCAAATGCTGCAATTTTTAATGAGGCCTAAATCAAGAAAAGGATTTTCAACAAGTCTAAAATGCCTTAAAAGTGCCTCTGCCACTTGGGTTTTACAGTCACGGTGCTGTAAATGTTGGTGGCAGATAGAAATGTACATGGCGGGCCCTCCTAGGTGAATGAAAGTATGCATCTTTACGACTTGGATCAGAACTATGCCAGCCTCTATCAATAATTCCCTTTTAGAGAAATACCTTCTGACTCTGGATATCTGTTCTTTTTTTTTTTTTTTTTTTTTTTTTTAAGATTTTAATTATTTGACACACAGAGAGAGCGTGCTTGAAAGAACACAAGCAGGGGGAAGGGGCAGTGGAAGAGGGAGAAGCAGGCTCCCTGCTCAGACACGGAGCTCCTCCCAGGACCCTGGGATCATGACCTGAGCTGAAGGCAGCCACTTGACCAACTGAGCCACCCAGGCGCCCCAGGATATCTGTTCTTGGACCTCATCTTTTATAATCATTCTCTTTTCATCTTTTTCTCATTCTCTTACATTTTGGAAATTTTTCAAGTTTGTATTTTAAATCATTGATTATTTTGGAAGAGTTAATTCTACTTACTGGTGCTCAAAGTAAAGTGTAATTACACGTTTAAATCTTGAGTTTCTTTATGATCACATCCTACCCCAGTCATTTACTTTGCCAAATCTAAATTCATCTCAGTGTATTATTTCCTTACGGCTTCCCTGCCTTTGCCAACAGAGGTTGTAAAATTCTGCATTTTTTGAACATTCAACTTGTCTCTTTAAATTTCCTTAATTATTTTAGCATACTAACATATTCATAATTTGAAATGAATATGTGGTTTGTATTTTTCTCAAAAGACACTAGGTGGAAGAGCTGAGGTTAAGTCTTATATATGACTTGGTAGACATCCTTTTTTTCCCAAGAACATTCCTCTGCTGTCACCATTTCAGCAACTATTTCCCACAGTGAAGCAAATCAAGAGAAATTATAGGGTCGTGGCTCCTCATGACATTCAGATCTATACTCCCGAATTCCCATGACTCCCACAAGGTTTTATGTGTGAATATGTTTTATAGTTTCTGCAGGACTGGTAGCTGCTGCTACAAATTGTTCCTTATCATTTACCCTTTGGTTTTCTAAGCATGTCTTAACGTTTAGCTGCCAATGAAAAGCAAACATCTCAGAAGTATGGCATGATTTTTATTTTCCTTTTTGAATGATGAAAGCACTCTTCATGACACACATTTGACAAGACATGCTGCCTGAAGTGTAACATCCCTTCTCACAGCCCACTTTAATGGTGTCACCTCTGTCCTCTCAGATCCAGTTCTGTTGAGAAGATTGACATATATAACCCATTGTTTAATTTTTGATGGGTGGTTACCAGTCGTATTTGATTGATGCCCAGGGCTCCTTCACTATCTTCTGCTCTAACTAGATGGTTATCCTGCTAAACTAGAAAGATTACTTATAATTTTCAAGCAAAAATATCTCTGTACACAAAGATCACTGGTCCCACTCTTCACTGCCTCTCATGCTTGTCTGTATTCATCTCTTCTTAGTAGACTGTTCATCGCGGGGAATATCCTTGAATGTCCTGCAACTCTCCAAGGATGCAGCTGTATCTTTGCTTTTTTGTTTTTTTAGGTGGCAAGAATTATACTGTTAGCCTGCTATAAAGGGAGATGAACAAATTAATGTGTAAATTTGGTTCTAGCTAGCTCAGGAGATGGTACACTAGTTACTTTTTTTTTTTTAAATGCAACTCAACTATTGAAACCAATTAAATTGAGTAAAATATTTCCACTTTTCTTTGGTGTAATAGAAGAATGCTTTTCAATTGTCATTTTCATCATCTTTTAACTTTCTCAATATAAGTCTTGAAACATCTTTTTAAATAGCATGCATTATAGAAAGAAAGAAAGAAGAAAGAAAGAAAGAAAGAAGGAAGGAAGGAAGGAAGGAAGGAAGGAAGGAAGGAAGGAAGGAAAAAGCATCTCCAGGCATAGAAGTTGTGCTGCTTCCTTCTTATTCTTCTTCATTTGTTTGTTTGTTTATTTGTTTATTTATTTATTTATTTTAATTTATTTTTTGTGCTGCTTTCCTCTTACAAATGAACCTGTAGCGTCCTTTCTGATTTCAATATCAATACTCCATTCTTCACAATATAATAGTATCCTCCGTTAAATATATTATACAACTGTGTTTTTTTCCTTTTTTCTTTTTTTTTAAAGATTTTATCTATTTGACAGAGCCACAGCCAGAGAGGGCACACAAGCAGGGGAAGTGGGAAAGGGAGAAGCAGGCTTCCCGGTGCACAGGGAGCCAGATGCGGAGCTCGATCCCAGGACCCTGGGATCATGACCTGAGCTGAAGGCAGACACTTAACGACTGAGCCACCCAGGTGCCCCTACAACTGTTTTCTTGAAATTTTCTTTCTTACCTTTGTCTTCCTTATTGCCCAGTCACTTCAGTCACTCAATTCCTGGCTAATAACCTTAAAGAAGGAATGTAGCAATTACAAAAGGAAATAATGCATGAATATCACCTTGGCTTTCATGTTTCAAACGCTTTGCTCTTTAAAAAAAAGATTAATTTATCAATTAAGATATAAGTTCAGGGGCAGCTGGGTGGCTTGGTCGGTTAAGCATCTGCCTTCAGCTCAGGTCATGATCTCAGGGTCCTGAGATCGAGCCCCATGTCAGGCTCTCTGCTCAGCAGTGAGTCTGCTTCTTCCTATCTCTCTCTCTCTGTGCTTTTCCTCTCTCTCTCAAATAAATAAATAAAACATTAATATATATATATATA